>NC_092232.1:36002656-36205156 GCF_036320965.1 Panulirus ornatus
TTTGCTCAGTTCCGACAGTATTTACGACAGTGTATGATTCAATACTGCACTGTATCTACTGCAGCTTTTCCACTAAGTATAACTTTTACGTTCACTATTGCATTTAGTTCATTTCGTCAGTGTGTCCACTGCAAGACGCCCCCCTGGGTATCAATCTACGATGTGCATTTGTCTTGGTTAAGTATATGCTTCAGTTCGTGTATAAGACCATCCCTCGATGTGTGCACTACACACCTCCATTATAATCATTCCCTCCATGTATTTTTCAGTAGCAGTGTATCATACCGATGTTCCCCATTATGTTGCTGTCCTCTCTCATTTCTACAAGTATTCATTCCGCCACAGCTCTCATGAACTGCCCAAGCCACAATGTATACTTTACTTCCTTCAGTATTCATGTATCCTTCAGTCGTCAATTGTAAACTGTACACATATTCTCCATGGGCCCCAAATTTCAAGCGTCACTTTATGCACCAACAACACGCATTCGTTCCCATCCACGAAGGAAACAAGAAAATCAACGCCTAATTAGAGCTCCTCAGATGTGGCAAGAACCACACGGACGCAGAAATAAACCCTGTAAGCTTAGGAAATCAATGACCCAAATGTTGTCACGCAATATTTCTGATGTGATATCTGAAAGTGGTTATATTACTCCATCAAGGGTGGGTATTCTAGTCCCTCCCTGATATCATAAATAATTTAGATAAATTATTTATTATTTACCCAGTATAAGAACGTCACTCTCCCACTGTTTATCCGTAAATAAACCATTATGTATACTGTAGTTCATCACTGTGTATACCTTGGTACAACACTACCTTACTGGAGACCTTGGATACGTATACATTCCTCTGACCCTTTGATTATACTTCTGTTACCTTGCCTAGAATTCATGTGTCCTCCACACATGCGTGTGTGACATATAAGATTGCATATGTATCAGAACTTCACAATGTATACTAATGGAATTCTTCCAGGTCGTATACTCATATATCCCAACATCTAGTTTACTTTCCTCAAAGTGCCTTACTTAGTTTACCCTCTGTATACTTCAGTCACTACCATTACTGTATTTGAGTTCCTTCAACGTGTACAGCAATGCTCAATGAAAGAGTTCTTAGCTATATACTTAACATACTCTGTTTATGACACTGTATATGATCACTTATGTATCTCACATTTAATGGGTAATAAGAGTCACATAATACGTTACCCAAGATACACATATCAACACAATAAATGTAACTGCTTAGTTACGCTAGGCTTAGTACCACCCTACACGACTACGCTTAGCACCACCCTACACGACTACGCTTAGCACCACCCCACACCACTAGGCTTAGCACCACCCCACACCACTAGGCTTAGCACCACCCCACACCACTAGGCTTAGCACCACCCTACACGACTACGCTTAGCACCACCCTACACGACTACGCTTAGCACCACCCCACACGACTAAGCTTAGCATCACCCGTACCACTAGGCTTAGCACCACCCCACACCACTAGGCTTAGCACCACCCTACACGACTACGCTTAGCACCACCCCACACGACTAAGCTTAGCATCACCCGTACCACTAGGCTTAGCACCACCCCACACCACTAGGCTTAGCACCACCCTACACGACTACGCTTAGCACCACCCCACACGACTAGGCTTAGCACCACCCCACACCACTAGGCTTAGCACCACCCCACACCACTAGGCTTAGCACCACCCCACACCACTAGGCTTAGCACCACCCCACACCACTAGGCTTAGCACCACCCGCACTACTAGGCTTAGCACCACCCCACACCACTAGGCTTAGCACCACCCCACACCACTAGGCTTAGCACCACCCCACACCACTAGGCTTAGCACCACCCCACACCACTAGGCTTAGCACCACCCCACACCACTAGGCTTAGCACCACCCCACACCACTAGCTTAGCACCACCCCACACCACTAGCTTAGCACCACCCACACCACTAGGCTTAGCACCACCCCACACCACTAGGCTTAGCACCACCCCACACCACTAGGCTTAGCACCTCCCCACACCACTAGGCTTAGCACCACCCCACACCACTAGGCTTAGCACCACCCCACACCACTAGGCTTAGCACCACCCGCACTACTAGGCTTAGCACCACCCCACACCACTAGGCTTAGCCCCACCCCACACCACTAGGCTTAGCACCACCCCGCACTACTAGCTTAGCACCACCCCACACCACTAGGCTTAGCACCACCCCTACACCACTAGGCTTAGCACCACCCCACACCACTAGGCTTAGCACCACCCCACACGACTAGGCTTAGCACCACCCCACACCACTAGGCTTAGCACCACCCCACACGACTAGGCTTAGCACCACCCCACACCACTAGGCTTAGCACCACCCTACACCACTAGGCTTAGCACCACCCCACACCACTAGGCTTAGCACACCCAACCCACTAGGCTTAGCACCACCCCACACCACTAGGCTTAGCACCACCCCACACCACTAGGCTTAGCACCACCCCACACCACTAGGCTTAGCACCACCCTACACCACTAGGCTTAGCACCACCCCACACCACTAGGCTTAGCACCACCCTACACCACTAGGCTTAGCACCACCCCACACCACTAGGCTTAGCACCACCCCACACCACTAGGCTTAGCACCACCCTACACCACTAGGCTTAGCACCACCCCACACCACTAGGCTTAGCACCACCCCACACCACTAGGCTTAGCACCACCCCACACCACTAGGCTTAGCACCACCCCACACCACTAGGCTTAGCACCACCCCACACCACTAGGCTTAGCACCACCCTACACCACTAGGCTTAGCACCACCCCACACCACTAGGCTTAGCACCACCCTACACCACTAGGCTTAGCACCACCCCACACCACTAGGCTTAGCACCACCCCACACCACTAGGCTTAGCACCACCCGCACCACTAGGCCCAGCGGCCACACTGTAGTAGTAACCCTAACTTTAGCACCGCCCGCACCACTACCCCAGCGGCCACACTGGAAGTTCTTCTTTCCTAGTTTGTTGGCGATAAAGTAATGTCTTTTCTGCTCATTTGCGCTGCCAGTGCCCCTGGAATAACACAAGTACTTGGTTGTACATCTACATATGCATATTACATGTACATTGTAAATGTTATCAACATCACAGGTATTGATCAGTGAGAGACATGCTTCCTGTAGCCTGCCATATACCAGTCGGGACCAAGAGAACCCCATTACCGTCAGGGGTCTAATGCTCCACCTTTATATACCACAGTCACACGTCCACTACTTGAATTCTGGCGGGAATCTGCTTCGGCATCACTTCTACCTTGACGGCAGAACTGGTCCGTTGACAGATGCACATAGGCGAGGGGATGAGTCAGCAGGAGGAAACCAGCAGCTCTATGACTGGACCAAGTGAGGTAGATCGCTCCTTACTTCATCTAACCGAGACCTGAGTTCCAATCAGGCAGTTTCAGGGAACGTTGTAAAGTCTTGAGATGTTCCCTAGACTAAGCAAATGTCGCAATCGCAGGGTTGATCCTGAGGCATATTGAGGCCAGAGTTTCTACAGCGTGTAAGAGAGGTGGGCCACAGTTCTCATCTCTACTCCTACTAAGAGCGAGTCTTGTGCAAACATCAGCTGTCTCTAGTCACACTGCGCAGGCCCCTCACTAGATGGCGACTTAATATCGTCGCATGCAACTTGTAAGTACTACTGAAGTATGACTAAGTGAAACTGAACGATGGTGTCGTCTTGTTAACTAGTAGTTTATGACGTTGGTGTAATTCCTTAAAGCCTGTTCATGGATTGTGGATTTACCACCAAGTGTAACTGACGCCACAGAAGCAAGCGCAGAAAATTTCTCAGCAAATTGTCGTTTCATTGAACACTGTTGACAAGGGACCGGTTATGCTACTTAGCATGTGTGTGTGTGTGTGTGTGTGTGTGTGTGTGTCAGAACGATTTTCTTGAATTTCTTAAACCCTAGTCATTTTTTTCCATTTCTTTTGCAAGTTGTTCTTCCGTTCTATCATCGTGCGTTGGTGTTCCTTAAATGAAGTCCATTTTTTATACGTTGCTTTATCACTATCCTTAGAAATACCCACACGCAGGTAACGAGGGTTTCCCCGGGTCACTAGTGGTTCACACTATTCATCATTTCCCATGTTATATTCTCACACTGTCGTTACCTTCGACTGTGTAAGTGCCACTTTAAATAATCCAGTTCCCTCATACATACATACATCAATCATGCCAGCTGGTATTTTCTAATGTGCACACTGCTCGCGCTTGTCAACTCCTCAATGAATATTTCATTCCCACAAACTAGATGCGTTAATTTTCCATATTGCACGATTTACATTTCTTCTGGAAGCATATTACACTTTCCCTAAAGTGGATACTCCAACCTCCCCGTGTCTTGTATTTCATCCTCAAAAGCTATCTACACTTCATCATTCACTGTCTATCATTCATCCTACACATCTATATATATCATTCCTCCCAGTGTCTATATTCTATCATGTACTCTCTCTATAATTCAGCCTCCACACTGTGCATATTTCACCCACCCAAGGCTCGCACCGCCATACTCAAGGAGTGGAAGTATATTCTCTTCTTGTTATTAGATCTCTACAATGGATGTTGTCTGCCCCAGAAAGGAATGGCTGATCTATTAAATGCACGAACGAATTACTGTAACCTGTGATGCAGAGATTCTTGATCATACAGTGACATACTAAGAAATAATTAATAAGAAAAAAAATCCTGGAGGAGGACATACAAAGTGGATCTAATTGAGATTGGTTAGTTGGAAATCTGGCCTTTAGGTCTATCATCATTCACCAAATGAGGAAATAAATGAGGCGTTAAAGACAATTGTACGACCTCATACTTTCTGATGAGTGCAACCCGTGTTCAAAAATGGAGGCCAGAAAGTAGACGATTATTAGTTCATCTAAACCTATTTAGAAAAGGTGCAAACATTCAAGCGTGTGTAATGATTGAGAAAAGGACAAAGTTGAAAAAGGCTGCCTTCCATGTATCCGAAAAATTATGTTTGATTATTCCTCATCGTTCCTCTGGTTCTTCAAGTGTTATCGTAAACTCCTTTGAAAAGCAAACTTAATTGTTTAAATGTTCAAAGTTACAGTTTATTTGTTCGTGAGGCCACGAGTAACGTCATTCGAGGAGAACGAAGTAGGTGACGCCATGGAGGTTTTAAGACAGTGACGATATAATCCTTCAGCTGGAGAGAAAAGGAAACATTACTCTCACACATGTCTGACAATGGCTGAAAGACGCCTGCCAGAGGACTGGAAGACACCTTACACATCTGTCTGGAACCGCCTGACAGAGACCTGGAAAACGCCTTACAGAGGCCTGGAAGACGCCCAAGAGAGGCCTGGAAGACGCCTAAGAAAAGCCTTGAAGTTGCCTTAAAGAGGTCTGAAAGTCTTCTTAAAGAGACCTGAAAGATATCCTAACAGAGGCCTGGAAGACACATGGCAAAGGCTGGAAGACGCCTAACAGGCCTGCAAGACGCCTTACAGAGGCTTGAAAAACGTCTGACAGCGGCCTGGAGGACATCTGACAAAGGCTGGAAGACGCCTTACAGAGGCCTGGAAAGTGTCCGACAGCGGCCTGGAAGACATCTGACAAAGGCTAGAAGACACCTTCTAGAGGCCTGGAAGACGCTTGACAAAGGCTGGTAGACGCCTTCGACTGACCTAGAATACGCATGACATAGGCCTGTAAGACGTCTAAAAGAAGAGTGCCAGGTGCCAAGAAGACGTCTTACACAGTCTGATACAGGCTTGTAAGACGTCTGGCAAGGGTCTGGAAGACGCCTAAGAAAGACCTGGATGGTGTCTTAGGTCTGGAAGATGCCTGACGGGGGCCTGGAAGACGCTTCACACAAGCCGAAAGAGCCCTTGATCGGGGGCCTGGAAAACCTCTAACACAGGTTTGGAAGATACTTGATGTCACATAAAGGCGAGGTCGTGTTACGGTAGGTTGCGAGTTGGAGCTATTTTCTGTACTGCTTTTATGCGTTCAATTCCAGGTCCAGGTGTGGGTTGTATGTTCTCCTTTGTTGCCCGCCAGACGCACTGGTTACGGCTCTGGCCGCTATCTGTCCGTAATCCTACGTACAATATAATGTAAGAACAAGAGAGAGAGAGAGAGAGAGAGAGAGAGAGAGAGAGAGAGAGAGAGAGAGAGAGAGAGAGAGAGAGAGAGAGAGAGAGAAGGGGGGGGGGGGCGTATAAAGCTCAGGGTTCAACCATGACATACTCGAGCCAGTCTATCTTTCTGAGACCCAGAGGTCAGAGGTCAGGAGCAAGAGAGCCACAGGTTGGCTGGTAGTGGCCTGGTGTGGGGGAGTGGTGAGGTGAGTGAGCGTCACAATCGCGAGCATTTGAGTATGCTTTACGCTTAGACGTAAATTTGTAGTATCGATTACCACGAACGTGAGGTGTGTGCGTCGTCCATGCTGGATTCCATGTGAAGGTGGTCCGAGGGTTGGGGTGTGTGTGTGTGCGGGGGGGATATGATCCCTTACCAACGCCTGTGGCGTTCACATCGTCAATGGAGAGTCATATGAGGTGTATGGAGAGTCATATGAGGTGTATGGAGAGTCATATGAGGTGTATGGAGAGTCATATGAGGTGTATGGAGAGTCATATGAGGTGTAGTCATGACAGATACTGTAATGTATCGGTAATGTAATCCTTAAAATACTTCAGAGACATGTTCTCAGGGCCGTGTTAATGTACATTCTTTCGTATCCGATGCGAGACGGTACAAGAATCTCACATGATTTCCAGCTATTTTCGGTGCTTCGCTGAAGCTAACACACACACACACACACACACACACACACACACACACACAGGTATTTTGAGTGTATGACATTTACAATTTTACGTATCAAATTACGTATCTTAAACCCAATTTATCAGTATACATAGCCACACTGCTTCTTTCCCTAGTATGGAAGGAAACGAATATGTTTTCATGTCAGTGTGTGTGGACGAGTGGCGACAGAGCCAACAATGTTTTCGTTCAAATAAATGTTTGTTCGAGCGCTTGAAATGCCTGGGTGGGAGGTAAACGGAATCCTTGTTCCTTGTTTGACAAATACATTGATTTGACGCTAACCATCTCGGACCAATTTTGATTCACAGGAGTTTCTTTCTCTTTTTCTTTTCTTTTTTTTTTAAACATTGGTCATGATGGCAGTACACGAGTGAGACTCGCTTTATGAGGTGGTGGAGGAGGAGGAGTATGGCAGGTAGAGGGTCAGGACAAGCACATGTAACACCGCTAAAAATCGAAGCCCGTCCACCAGCCTGCCCCACTAAAGCCGACATACACAGCCTCGCGTCGGTGCTGGAGGGAGGGAGTGTGGCGGTGGTGGTGGTGGTGGCGTGGTGGTGGTGGCGTGGTGTTGTGGTGGTGGAGGCGCGCCGCTCAGTGTGGCTGGGGCAGTAGTCCTCACCTGTTGTGCCCGGACGCCAGGACTGGTGGTGTGTGCGTGTGCGTGTGTGTGTGTGTGTGTGCGGGGGGAGACCGCCGCGCGCGGTGGGTCTTGGTAGCCCAGTGGTTCCTGCTGCCCTAGTGACACCACGTCGCTCTTCCCACCCACATCCTGCACCGTCAGTAGCGCGGCTGACACCTGAGGGCCCCGCGCGGTGACCAGCCTTCAGGCAGTTCCTGTAGCATATCTTGGTGAACCAGGATAAGAAAGGTCACAGATAAGAACCAGGATAAGAAAGGTCAGAGATAAGGACTGGGATATGAAAGGTCAGAGATAAGGACTTGCATAGGAGAGGTCATAGATAAGGACCAGGATAAGAGAGGTTCAGAGATAAGGACCTTACTGTGACCACTTCGTCAGTAGTCCAGGCCGAGCACAGCGACACCCTCACTTCCTTATCAGAATAATTCTGATCTTGTGATGAGGAAAAGAAGTGTCGCTTCATACACGCCGGAGGAATACTGACGTGTGCGTGTGTGTGTGTGTCTCTCTCTACGTACAGTACGGCCTGCAGAAGTCGTCAACCTGCAGGAGCTCTCAACCTACAGGAGCTCTTAACCTGCAGGAGTCGTCCATCTGCAGGAGCTCTTAACCTGCTGCAGGAGGAGGAGGAGCCAGGAGACGGTAAGACACAAGTTTGAGAATCGCTCCCCCAACCCACACTGTACACACACACAGACAGACAGACACACATGGCTGTGTTACAGACACACATGGCTGTGTTACTGTTACAAAGGGGAGGCGGGGGGGAGGGGTTAACACAGCAGGGTAACACAGCAGAGCCGCTGGTACACAGAGCCTGGGGGGGGGGGGGGTGTCTGCTGCACACGAGCAGCAGCAGCAGCAGATCCTCCGTAATGTTCAGGTCCCAATCTTCCTCACACTGCTGTCCAGCCTCAGCTGCTCCCCCTTACCCACTCGCTCTCCCCTCTCTCCTACTCGCTCTCCCCTCTCCCACTCGCTCTCCAATCTCCCACTTGCTCTCCCCTCTCCCACTCTCTCTCCCACTCGCTCTCCCACTCGCTCTTCCCGCCCATCACTTTCCCCGCCTCTCACATTCCTCACCTCTCACCTTCCTCCTCCCTGGCTCTAACTACCTGACCCCTCACCTTCCTTGCTTCTCACTTCACTCTCTCACCTTCCTCACCTCTCACCTCTCACCTTCCCTGCCCCTCACCTTCCTCACCTCTCACCTTCCCTGCCCCTCACCTTCCTCACTACTCATTTTCCCCACGTCACACTTTCCTCCCTCCTCAACTCTCCAAACTGTCATCTTTCTCGCCCCTCATTTACCCTGTCCCTCACCTTCACCTCATCTTTTCAGCCTCATTTTCGCCGATCACCATTCCCACTTGTCACCATCCCTGCCCTCCATCTGTTCCCCACCCTCATCTTCCCCATCCCTCACCTTCCCTACCCATTCATCTTCCCTTCCTTTCATCTTTCCTGTCCTTCACTTTCCCAGCCTCTCACCTTCATTGTCTGCCCCTGTCCCCCATTTTTTTTTCTTACCATGTCCGCCCCTCATTTTCACTGCCCCTGATCCTTCCATCATACCTACTCCTCACTTTCCCCGCCTCACACCTTCCCTGCTTCTCACCTTCACCTTCCTCACTTTCCCACGTACTCTGGCCCTCATATTCCCCATGACTCATCTTCCTCGCCTCTTATTTCTCCAGACCCTCACCTTCCCCGTCTCTCACCATCCTCGCTCCTCACCTTCACCGTCATTCATCTTCTCCAGGTCTCACTATCCTCGCCTCTCATATTCACGAAAACCTCACCTTCCTTGGGCCTCATCTTCTCTGCTTCTCATTTTCCTTACCTCTCGCCTTCACCTTCCTCCTCTCACGTCTGCAACCTTCACTTCCATTTACCTCTACCTCTCACCTTCCCCACCCCTCATTTTCTCCAGCCTCTCCCCCCCCCTCACTTTCCATGTCTAATTTTACCCACTCTTAACCCTCCCTGGACCTCACATTCGCCATTCCTCATCTTCTATGCGTGTCATCTTCCCTACCCCTCATCTTCCTCATCTTTCACCTTCCCTAGGCCTCATCTTCCCAGCCATTTATCGTCCAACGTTTCATCTTCTTCGCCTCTCACTTTCACTGCCCTTCACCTTTCCCTCCCGTCACCTTACGGGCCTCATCTTCGCCTGTCATCTTCCCCATTTGTCACTTTCCCTACCCTTCATCATCGCTGCCACTCACCTTCCCTGCCCCTCACTTTCCCACTTGTCTGTCACCTTCCCCGCACCCTCACTTTCTGCCCTCCACCTTCTACTGCATGTCCTTCATTTTCGCTACTTCTCAGCCTCTCACCTTCCTAGTTTCTGACCTGTCCTATCTCTCACTTTCCCCGCCGTTCATCCTCTCCCATCCTCATGTTCTTCGTACATCTCTTACCATGCCTCTCACTTTCCTCACCTTACCAGATTCATCTTCGTCTCGCACCTTCCCTACCAATCACCTTCTCTGTTCTTTCATCTTCACCCATCACCTTACTGCCTCTCACTTTCCCCACCCATCACCTTACTGCCTCTCACTTTCCCCACCCCTCACCTTCCTCGTCCCTCACCCTCCCTGTTCCTCATCTTCACTATTTCTCACCTTCACTACTACTCACCTCACTGCCCCTCACTATCCCAGCTCCCCACCATTTCAGCATCTCACTTTCCTCATCCCTCACCATCCTTGTCTCTCATATTCCCCGGCCTCTACCTCCACGCTCCTCACCTTCTCCACCCATCACCTTCCCCTTCCCCGTTTATCACCTTCCTCATCTTTCACCTCCTCTGCCCCTCACCTTCCCAGCCATTCATCTTCCATGTCTCATCTTTCTCACCGGTCACCTTCCTTGCTCTATATATATATCCTCCACCTATCACTTTCCCTCCCACTCACCTTCCCTGAACCTCACTTTCCCAAACCACCCCCTCACCTCCCCAATCTCTCATCTTCCTCGTTTCTCATCTTCCCTCACCTTCACTACCGATTCATCTTTCAACGTCTCATCTTCGCTTCTCACCTTCTCAAGCCATCACTTTCCCCCACCCGCCATCATATGCATGCCTCATCATCTTCGCCTCTCTACACGATCCCCTCCGTCCCCTCACTTTCCCCACCCCTCTCACCTTCCCCCCCTCACGCTCGGGCGGGGGGGGGGGGGGGTAACAGTCGGTAACACACGGTAAATCGGCTTCAACTGTTGGCTGTCCCACGGAGAGATCATCCGTGACGTCATTACCAGCCCGTGACGATTGAGGATGACGTCACCGTTGCCCAGTCACACCCCGTCCACTTCCGACACAAGAACGGCGTCATGAATGACGTCACGGCTTGTCAGTGTCAGCTGGCGCTGACTTCAGAGACTGCCAGGAATGACGATGACATCACGGCTACCTCATGACAGCTGACGCATGATGTCACAGCTGGCCAGGAACAGCTGATATCATCACCCCTCCTCCGATATAAGGACAGACCGTAATGACTTCGTTTTAAGGAAATAACAGCTGATGAAGATGACTTAAGCGGACGACAATGACGTCACGTGAGGCATCCTACAAATGATGATGTCATCGTCAGTTGGAGGTCTCCAGTCCAACAGCTGGAGGTTTACCGTTGTACCATCGTGATGTACTTGTACCATCGACATGGTACAGCTGGTGGTGTACCGTTGTACCATCGTGTGGTACTTGTACCATCATCACGGCACAGTGGCGGTGTACCGTAGTACCATCATGAGGTACTTGTACCATCGACACGGTACAGCTGGAGGTGTACCGTTATACCATCGTGTGGTACTTGTACCATCATCACGGCACAGTGGCGGTGTACCATTGTACCATCGTGAGGTACTTGTACCATCGACACGGTACAGCTGGAGGTGTACCGTTGTAACATCATGTGGTACTTGTACCATCATCACGGTACAGCTGGAGGTGTACCGTTGTACCATCGTGTGGTACTTGTACAATCATCACGGTACAGCTGGAGGTGTACCGTTGTACCATCATGTGGTACTTGTACCATCATCACGGTACAGCTGGCGGTGTACCGTTGTACCATCGTGAGGTACTTGTACCATCATCACGGTACAGCTGGTGTGCCGTTGTACCATCATGTGGTACTTGTACCATCATCACGGTACAGCTGATGGTGTACCGTTGTACCATCGTGAGGTACTTGTACCATCATCACGGTACAGCTGGAGGTGTGCCGTTGTACCATCATGTGGTACTTGTACCATCATCACGGCACAGTGGCGGTGTACCGTTGTACCATCGAGGTACTTGTACCATCGACACGGTACAGCTGGAGGTGTACCGTTGTAACATCATGTGGTACTTGTACCATCATCACGGTACAGCTGGAGGTGTACCGTTGTACCATCGTGTGGTACTTGTACAATCATCACGGTACAGCTGGAGGTGTACCGTTGTACCATCATGTGGTACTTGTACCATCACCACGGTACAGCTGGCGGTGTACCGTTGTACCATTGTGAGGTACTTGTACCATCATCACGGTACAGCTGGAGGTGTGCCGTTGTACCATCGTGAGGTACTTGTACCATCATCACGGTACAGCTGGTGGTGTACCGTTGCACCATCGTCAGATACTTGTACCATCATCACGGTACAGCTGGAGGTGTACCGTTGTACCATCATGTGGTACTTGTACCATCATCACGGTACAGCTGGTGGTGTACCGTTGTACCATCATGTGGTACTTGTACCATCATCACGGTACAGCTGGCGGTGTACCGTTGTACCATCATGTGGTACTTGTACCATTATCAAGGTACAGCTGGTGGTGTACCGTTGTACCATCGTGTGGTACTTGTACCATCATCATGGTACAGCTGGTGGTGTACCGTTGTACCATCATGTGGTGCTTGTACCATCATCACGGTACAGCTGGTTGTGTACCGTTGTACCATCGTGAGGTACTTGTACCATCATTACGGTACAGCTGGTGGTGTACCGTTGTACCATCATGTGGTACTTGTACTATCATCATGGTACAGCTGGTGGTGTACCGTTGTACCATCATGTGGTGCTTGTACCATCATCACGATACAGCTGGTGGTGTACCGTTGTACCATCGTGAGGTACTTGTACCATCATCACGGTACAGCTGGTTGTGTACCGTTGTACCATTGTGAGGTACTTGTACCATCATCACCGTACAGCTGGTTGTGTACCGTTGTACCATTGTGAGGTACTTGTACCATCATCACGGTACAGCTGGTTGTGTACCGTTGTACCATCATGTGGTACTTGTACCATCATCACGGTACAGCTGGTGGTGTACCGATGTACCATCATGTGGTACTTGTACCATCATCACGGTACAACTGGTGGTGTACCGATGTACCATCATGTGGTACTTGTACCATCATCACGGTACAGCTGGTTGTGTACCGTTGTACCATTGTGAGGTACTTGTACCATCATGACCGTACAGCTGGTTGTGTACCGTTGTACCATTGTGAGGCACTTGTACCATCATCACGGTACAGCTGGCTGTGTACCGTTGTACCATCATGTGGTACTTGTACCATCATCACGGTACAGCTGGTGGCGTACCGATGTACCATCGTGAGGTACTTGTACCATCATCACGGTACAGCTGGTGGTGTACCCTTGTACCATCATGTGGTACTTGTACCATCATCATGGTACAGCTGGTGGCGTACCGATGTACCATCGTGAGGTACTTGTACCATCATCACGGTACAGCTGGTGGTGTACCGTTGTACCATCATGTGGTACGCTGATAAATGTTTGATCCCCTTAACCCTCGTAGACAGACCTACCCCACGATGTGTACACACGACCTAGTACACACAGCTATAGGTACACACAGCCTGTGTACACACACACACACACACACACAAACCATGAATCAATATGGCCTCTAACCCTGGGCGTGGCAGTCGGCCCACACCCAACCCAGGTGTCTATCCTTTCCCGTGGACACGTCACTGCGGATGAGAGAGAGAGAGAGAGAGAGAGAGAGAGAGAGAGAGAGAGAGAGAGAGAGAGAGAGAGAGAGAGAGAGAGAGAGAGAGAGAGAGTCAGCCTGGATATGATCATCATCCAGTTAGGTCGTTAGCTGCTGGACTGGTGGGTGGATAGGGGATTTGGGAGTGGTCATCGTCCCAAACTCGAGTCCCACAACAGGAGGATAGGAGAGGAGGCAACCTGTCTGCTGGATAGTAATATGGGTAGCGAGTCACAGGGAATAATAGTTAGGTGCCTTACATTGGTCTTCCATGGAAGAGAGAAGAGTAAGGGGTGACCTGGCCACAGTCTTTAAGTGTTTAAGGCCAGTGTGTTGAGTTAAGGATCCATGAAAGATACAAGGGGAGAAGACAGAAGATCATAACATGACATTGTTAAAGGAATGTATTAGAAAATAACTGAAGAAGTACATTTAGAGTACATGTGTAATGGATGATTGTACACCACATCACAATCGTTCCTTGTGTGTGTGTGTGTGTGTACACAACCACTGGTAAGGAAGTGTACACAACCTAAAGCGCACATACGTATCCTGAGACACGTGTACATGTACACGCAACACTAGAACACACTCCAGACACCAAATCTGTAACACACCCTAGACACCAACACACCCTGTGTACCCCCCACACACGGTATAGTTTGCCAACACCGCAAACATCACGAACTCAAACTTCTCAAAACTTCCTCCAAAAGCTCATTGATCAGCCCTTCTTGCAAGGGAGGGGTTCCCACTCCGTTCAAAACTCCAAGAATGTTCTTCAACTCCTCTCAGTTTTCAATTCATCCCCGTTTTCTTTGTGCCTCATTGAAGGGCTGGCTTCGATGAAGGCTCCTCTCCGTGATCGTAACGTACAGTGTTAACAACATAACAGTTCCACATTGAGTTCTTTAAGTCATGATGTAATCAGTCGGTCACACACGCTAGGTCGAATGTCAACATCGGGTGGACAAAACTAAATACGCGTCTTTTACAGACATATCAATACATACAGACATTACAGTATTTTGCAGACATATCCATACATACAGACATTACAGTATTTTGCAGACATATCCATACATATAGACATTACAGTATTTTGCAGACATATCCATACATACAGACATTACAGTATTTTGCAGACATATTCATACCTGTATACAGACATTACAGTATTTTACAGGCATTTCCACAGCTGTATACAGACAGTACAGTACTTTACACACATATCCATACACAAGGACATTACACTGCTTTACCTCCACACACACACACACACACACACACACACACACACACAGTGGATATGTTGGGTATTAAATGTCTCATGATAATACGTGGGATGATGAGGGTTGATCGTGAAAGGAAAGACAGGATAAGAAAGACGTAAGGCAGGAAGCGGAGAATGTTTGGAGTAATGAGAGAGCTGGAGGAGTGGGTTGAAATGGTTTGGTCAAGTGGAGAGGATGAGTGAGGAGAGGTTTAGTAAGAGGACGTAAGTATCAGAGATGAGGGAACAAACAGGAGGAGGAGTCCACGGACGAGATGGAAGGATGCAGTGAAAGACACACTGAGTTAACACGGCCTGAATAAGTGAAAGGCGTGCATGGGATAGAGCGAATTGCAGTGATGTGGTATACAGGGGGCGAAGTGCTAACATTAGGCTGAACCAGGGCATCCGAAGAGGTCAGGAGAAATGGGAGAAACCCCTTCCTTAAAAAGAGTCCTGGTGTTATCTAGGACCTCTTCACCAGTGGCTATTGCGGTCTAAGGCTGCGCTACTTCCGGTAACACCCATATATATATATATATATATATATATATATATATATATATATATATATATATTATCCCTGGGGATAGGGGAGAAAGAATACTTCCCACGTATTCCCTGCGTGTCGTAGAAGGCGACTAAAAGGGAAGGGAGCGGGGGGCTGGAAATCCTCCCCTCTCGTTTTTTTTTTTTTTTTTTTTTCCAAAAGAGGGAACAGAGAAGGGGGCCAGGTGAGGATATTCCCTCAAAGGCCCAGTCCTCTGTTCTTAACGCTACGTCGTTATCGCGGGAAATGGCGAATAGTATGAAAATATATATATATATATATATATATATATATATATATATATATATATATATATATATATATATATATTTTTTTTTTTTTTTTTCTTTTTTCTTTCAAACTATTCGCCATTTCCCGCATTAGCGAGGTAGCGCCAAGAACAGAGGACTGGGCCTTTGAGGGAATACCCTCACCTGGCACAATTCTCTGTTCCTTCTTTTGGAAAAAAAAAAAAAAAAAAAAAAAAAAAAAAAAATATATATATATAAATATATATATCGTAAAGGCGAGGTCTGTATATGGTGTTCTCAGTCAGTGTAGAACACAGGAGGAGGACAGCAATGCTGGGCCCGGGCCAGAGGTATGTGGGTCAGACGTCTGCCTCGAGGGACCGGGGAATCCAGGGTGTTTGGAAGGACTTGTGGAGGAGTTAGTGGGCCCGCTCTGGGGAGGCAGGACGCCATACGACCGGATCTTCCATCCTTCTGGATGTTTGGTTTCATCTTCTTTCTCACCATCTACCACGTCATTCCTAAGTGGAGGGCATGGTCAAAGGAGAACATGGTGAAGATCTTAATTCTTCCTTCCACTGTGTTCTAGCCACGTCGCTCGTGCTGCCGGAGTCCAGGGAAGCCACTGTGGCTAGATCGGTCGTTTACATCGAAGACCACAATGTCACAGACGCCTGCAGGCTGGCCCGTGCTTGGTGTACCCCAGAGGACATCCCAGCCAACCCTCCACTGTACACCATACGCTGCGCTCTTTACTTAACGTAGATGAGATCATATTATACTTAGACACCCTTGAGCACAACGGTACGACCCTTGAGCAAGAGGGTACGACCCTTTAGCACGACGGTACGACCCTTGAGCAAGACGGTAGGCCCTTGAGCACGACGGTAGGCCCTTGAGCACTACGGTACGACCCTTGAGAGCGACGGTACGACCTTTAAGCACGACGGTACGACTCTTGTGCACGACGGTACAACTCTTGGGTACAATGACCTGGCCTTTGAGCTGACCTTTAAAAGGTCAGGTCAAAAAGTCAGGCCTTCATACCGAGTCTTCCCCCGTCGTGTTCAAGTACGACACGGCCGTCCTCAAGAGGTTAATATCCCGCGGTGTGTGTGTGTCGGAAATGTTCCCTCAGTGACTCGCATCTCCACCTCCCACAGCCCTGGACCACTCACACACTGCATGACACACCTCCCACAGCCCTGGACCACTCACACACTGCATGACACACCTCCCACAGCCCTGGACCACTCACACACTGCATGACACACCTCCCACAGCCCTGGACCACTCACACACTGCATGACACACCTCCCACAGCTCTGGACCACTCACACACTGCATGACACACCTCCCACAGCCCTGGACCACTCACACACTGCATGACACACCTCCCACAGCTCTGGACCACTCACACACTGCATGACACACCTGCTCATAATAGGCGAATGCTGCTCAGCTGTCAGTGTGGCAGTAAAAAAAATTCATCTTCGGGTACTTCCATCATCACTGTCTCATTTGTACAGTGAAGACAACATCATTGTTAAAGCCTTACTAAGTGGAAGGTGTGCAGACGTCCCTGCGAGTACTGTGTGGCCAGGAGCTGTGGCCAACACCTGGTGTGTTGCCAGGAGCTGCGGCCAACACCTGGTGTGTTGCCAGGAGCTGCGGCCAACACCTGGTGTGTTGCCAGGAACTGCGGCCAACACCTAGTGAGTGGCCAGGAGCTGCGACCAACACCTGGTGTGTTGCCAGGAGCTACGGCCAACACCTGGTGTGTTGCCAGGAGCTGCAGCCAACACTTCGTGTGTTGCCAGGAACTGCTGCCAACACCTGGTGTGTTGCCAGAAGAAAACGGCAGATCAAGAGGAAGGTACAGGGGTTGAAAAAAAGAGGACACTAGAGAGTTGGGGTGAGAGAGTATTAGCAAACTTCAGGAAGAATATAGAAAGTGTTTTGGGAGGAGGTTAATAGTGTGAGAGACACAAGAGAGCAAATGGGGAAATCAGTGAAGGGGGGTAAATAGGTAACGGTAACAGGCAGAGATGAGGTTATGAGGAAATGGAATGAAGGAATGTTGAATGTTTGATGACAGGGTGGCAGATGTTAGGGTCAGGGTGGTATGCGAAATGAGAGAGTCATGGTAAGTGTTTTCGTGAAAAGAGAAGAGGTGATGAAAGCCTTGCATATGATAAAATGTGGCAAGGAGGTTGGGATGGACGGTAATGGAGTCAGATTTCTCAAGAAGGGAGGTGACTGCGTTTTTGAATAGTGAGTTTGGGTCTTTAATGTATATAATGTTCATCTTGAGGTGCCTGGGGACTGGCGCAATACCTGTATAGTGTCACTGAATAATAGCAATGGGGACAAAAAAGTGAGAGTTCAAAGTACAGAAGTAAAAGTTTGTTGAGTGTACCTGGTAAGTTGTACTGAAGAGTGGTGACTGAGAGGATGATAACAAGCAGGACTTCAAACTCTGGAGGAACAATGTGGTGTCATGAGTGGTAGAAGGTGTGTGGATCAGGTGTTTGCTTTGAAGAATATGTGCGAGAAATACTCAGAGGAACAGAACGATCTGTATGTAGCGTTTATGGATCTAGAGAAAGCGTGTGACAGGATTGACAGAGATGCACAATGGAAGGTGTGGCAAATATATGGCGAGGAGGAAAGCTGCTAGAAACAGTGAAGAGGATTTCTAGTGAAAATGGCATGTGTGCGAGTAAGAAGAGAGGAGGGTGAGTGGTTCCAGGTGAAGGTGGGTCTGCGACAGAGACAGGTGATCTGGAGTTTAAATTTGAATAGAGAAGAGTGGGATGTTTTGGAGACATATTTAGGAGTGCACATGGTAGCAAATGGAACTGTGAAAGCTGCAGTGATGGGGCTAAGGTCATGGGTGCATTGTGAAAAACAGAGGACATTGTCGGTAATGGCAAAGATAGGCGTGCATAATGATAATAGTCTCGATGGTGTTGTAAGGAGGCGAGGCGTGGGGTCTAGATGAGAAAACACGGAGGAGGGTGAATGTGGTGAAAAGTGAGATGTTCGAGGACAATATGTGGTGTGAGGAGAGCTGGTCAATTAAGACATGATAGAGTAAGAGAGTACCGTGGTTATAAGAAGAGTATTGTTGGGATAGCTGTAGAGGGTGTACTGATATGGTTTGGATATATGGAGAGGATGAGTGAGGAAAGGTTGTAAAAAAGCGTACGTCAGAAGTGGAAGGGATAACGAAAAGAGGAAAAATGAACTGTATATGGAAGGATGGAATGGAAAAATATTTGAGCGCTCGGTGCCTGACTATGCAGGAGGGTGTAAGGCATGAACTGGTACAGTAGCGCTGTGGTATACAAGGGGCGACGGGTTTGTCAGTGGACTGAAGCATGGCATATGCAGCAGGCGAAGGAAACCATGGAAAGCGCTGTGGGGCCTGGTTGTAGATTGTGGGCTGTGGTCTCGGTGCATCAGACATCATCAGCTAGTGTGTGGATATGGGCAAGTGAGGCCATTTTTTCGTTTGTTCCTGACGCTGCCTCACTAATGCAGAAAACGGCAAAAATGGATGAAAAGAAAAAATCATATATATATATATATATATATATATATATATATATATATATATATATATATATATATATATATATATATATATATATATATTTTGCTTTGTCGCTGTCTCCCGCGTTTGGGAGGTAGCGCAAGGAAACAGACAAAAGAAATGGCCCAACCCACCCCCATACACATGTATATACATACACGTCCCCACACGCAAATATACATACCCATACATCTCAATGTACACACACATATATATATATATATATATATATATATATATATATATATATATATATATATATATATATATATATATATATATCTATATACACACAGACATATACATATATACACATGCACACAATTCACACTGTCTGCCTTTATTCATTCCCATCGCCACCTCGCCACACATGGAATAACATCCCCCTCCCCCCTCATGTGTGCGAGGTAACGCTAGAAAAAGACAACAAAGGCCCCATTCGTTCACACTCAGTCTCTAGCTGTCATGCAATAATGCCAGAAACGAGAGCTCCCTTTCCACATCCAGGCCCCACAGAACTTTCCATGGTTTACCCCAGACGCTTCACATGCCCTGATTCATGCCATATATATATATATATATATATATATATATATATATATATATATATATATATATATATATATGTATATATAGACAAGCAGATGGATTTGTATGTAGCATTTATGGATTTGGAGAAAGCATATGATAGAGTGGATAGAGATGCTTTGTGGAAGGTATTATAAGTATATGGTGTGGGAGATAAGCTGCTAGAAGCAGTGAAAAGTTTTCATCAAGGATGTAAGGCATGTATACAAGTAAGAAGAGAGGAAAGTGATTGGTTCTCGCTGAATGTCGGTTTGCAGCAGGGGTGTGTGATGTCTCCGTGGCTGTTAAATTTGTTTATAGATGGGGTTGTTAGGGAGGTGAATGCAAGAGTTTGGTGAGGGGGGGCAAATATGCAGTGTGTCGTGGATGAGAGGACTTGGGAAGTGTCAGTTGTTGTTCGCTGATAATACAGCGCTGGTGGCTGATTCGGGTGAGAAACTGCAGAAGTTGGTGACTGAGTCTGGTAAAGTGTGTGAAAGAAGAAAGTTGAGAGTAAATGTGAATAAGAGCAAAGTTGTTAGATTCAGTAGGGTTGCGGGACAAGTTAATTGGGAGGTAAGTTTGAATGGAGAAAAGCTGGAGGAAGTGAAGTTTTTTAGATATCTGGGAGTGAATTTGGCAGCGGATGGAACCATGAAAGCGGAAGTGAGTCACAGGGTGGGGGAGGGGGCGAAGGTTCTGGAAGCGTTGAAGAATGTATGGAAGGCGAGAACTCTATCTCAGAGAGCAAAAATGGGTGTGCATGAAGGAATGGTGGTTCCAACAATGTTATATGGTTACGAGGTGTGGGCTATAGATAGGATTGTGCTGAGGAGGGTGGATGTGTTGGAAATGAAATGTTTGAAGACAATATGTGGTGTGAGGTGGTTTGATCGAGTAAGTAATGAAAGAGTAAGAGAGATGTGTGGTAATAAAAAGAGTTTGATTGCGAGAGCAGAAGAAGGTGTATTGAAATGGTTTGGTCACATGGAGAGAATGAGTGAGGAAATTTTGACAAGTTGGATATATGTGTCAGAAGTGAAGGGAACGAGGAGAAGTGGGAGACCAAATTGGAGGTGGAAGGATGGAGTGAAAAAGATTTTGAGAAATCGGGGTCTGAACATACAGGAGGGTGAAAGGCGTGGAAGGAATAGAGTGCATTGGAACGATGTGGTATACCAGGGTCGACGTGCTGTCAATGGATTGAACCAGGGCATGTGAAGCGTCTGGGGTAATCCATGAAAAGTTTTGTAGGGCCTGGATGTGGAAAGGGAGCTGTGGTTTCGGTGCATTATACATGACAGCTAGAGACTTGAGTGTGAACGAATGTGGCCATTGTTGTCTTTTCCTAGTGCTACCTCGCGCGCACGCGGAGGGAGGAGGGTGCTATTTTCATGTGTGGCGGGCTGGCGACGGGAATGGATGAAGGCAGCAAGTATGGATATGTACATGTCTACATATGTACATGTCTGTGTGTGTATATGTATATATACGTTGAAATCTTTAGGCATGTATACGTGTGTGCATGTGGACGTGTATGTATATACATGTGTATGTGGGTGGGTTGGGCCATTCTTTCGTCTGTTTCCTTGGGCTACCTCGCTAACGCGGGAGACAGCGACAAAGTATAATAAGTAAATAAATAAATAAATGAATACTATATATTATTTTTTTTTATTTTATTATACTTTGTCGCTGTCTCCCGCGTTTGCGAGGTAGCGCAAGGAAACAGACGAAAGAAATGGCCCAACCCACCCCCATACACATGTATATACATACGTCCACACACGCAAATATACATACCTACACAGCTTTCCATGGTTTACCCCAGACGCTTCACATGCCTTGATTCAATCCACTGACAGCACGTCAACCCCGGTATACCACATCGCTCCAATTCACTCTATTCCTTGCCCTCCTTTCACCCTCCTGCATGTTCAGGCCCCGATCACACAAAATCTTTTTCACTCCATCTTTCCACCTCCAATTTGGTCTCCCTCTTCTCCTCGTTCCCTCCACCTCCGACACATATATCCTCTTGGTCAATCTTTCCTCACTCATCCTCTCCATGTGCCCAAACCACTTCAAAACGCCCTCTTCTGCTCTCTCAACCACGCTCTTTTTATTTCCACACATCTCTCTTACCCTTACGTTACTCACTCGATCAAACCACCTCACACCACACATTGTCCTCAAACATCTCATTTCCAGCACATCCATCCTCCTGCGCACAACTCTATCCATAGCCCACGCCTCGCAACCATACAACATTGTTGGAACCACTATTCCTTCAAACATACCCATTTTTGCTTTCCGAGATAATGTTCTCGACTTCCACACATTCTTCAAGGCCCCCAGAATTTTCGCCCCCTCCCCCACCCTATGATCCACTTCCGCTTCCATGGTTCCATCCGCTGCCAGATCCACTCCCAGATATCTAAAACACTTCACTTCCTCCAGTTTTTCTCCATTCAAACTCACCTCCCAATTGACTTGACCCTCAACCCTACTGTACCTAATAACCTTGCTCTTATTCACATTTACTCTTAACTTTCTTCTTCCACACACTTTACCAAACTCAGTCACCAGCTTCTGCAGTTTCTCACATGAATCAGCCACCAGCGCTGTATCATCAGCGAACAACAACTGCCTCACTTCCCAAGCTCTCTCATCCCCAACAGACTTCATACTTGCCCCTCTTTCCAAACTCTTGCATTTACCTCCCTAACAACCCCATCCATAAACAAATTAAACAACCATGGAGACATCACACACCCCTGCCGCAAACCTACATTCACTGAGAACCAATCACTTTCCTCTCTTCCTACACGTACACATGCCTTACATCCTCGATAAAAACTTTTCACTGCTTCTAACAACTTTCCTCCCACACCATATATTCTTAATACCTTCCACAGAGCATCTCTATCAACTTTATCATATGCCTTCTCCAGATCCATAAATGCTACATACAAATCCATTTGCTTTTCTAAGTATTTCTCACATACATTCTTCAAAGCAAACACCTGATCCACACATCCTCTACCACTTCTGAAACCACACTGCTCTTCCCCAATCTGATGCTCTGTACATGCCTTCACCCTCTCAATCAATACCCTCCCATATAATTTACCAGGAATACTCAACAAACTTATACCTCTGTAATTTGAGCACTCACTCTTATCCCCTTTGCCTTTGTACAATGGCACTATGCACGCATTCCGCCAATCCTCAGGCACCTCACCATGAGTCATACATACATTAAAATAACCTTACCAACCAATCAACAATAAAGTCACCCCCTTTTTTAATAAATTCCACTGCAATACCATCCAAACCTGCTGCCTTGCCGGCTTTCATCTTGCGCAAAGCTTTCACTACCTCTTCTCTGTTTACCAAATCATTTTCCCTAACCCTCTCACTTTGCCCCCCACCTCGACCAAAACACCCTATATCTGCCACTCTATCATCAAACACATTCAACAAACCTTCAAAATACTCACTCCATCTCCTTCTCACATCACCACTACTTGTTATCACCTCCCCATTTGCGCCCTTCACTGAAGTTCCCATTTGCTCCCTTGTCTTACGCACTTTATTTACCTCCTTACTATATATATATATATATATATATATATATATATATATATATATATATATATATATATATATATATATATATATATTATCCCTGGGGATAGGGGATTAAGAATACTTCCCACGTATTCCCTGCGTGTCGTAGAAGGCGACTAAAAGGGGAGGGAGCGTGGGGCTGGAAATCCTCCCCTCTCGTTTTTTTTTTTTTTTAAATTTTCCAAAAGAAGGAACAGGGGGGCCAGTTGAGGATATTCCAAAAAAGGCCCAGTCCTCTGTTCTTAGCGCTACCTCGCTAACGCGGGAAATGGCGAATAGTTTAAAAGAATAAAGAAAATATATATATATATATATATATATATATATATATATATATATATATATATATATATATATATATATATATATATATCCCTGGGGATAGGGGAGAAAGAATACTTCCCACGTATTCCCTGCGTGTCGTAGAAGGCGACTAAAAGGGGAGGGAGCGGGGGGCTGGAAATCCTCCCCTCTCGTTTTTCTTTTTTTTTTTTTTTTTTTTTTTAATTTTCCAAAAGAAGGAACTGAGGGGGCCAGGTGAGGATATTCCAAAAAAGGCCCAGTCCTCTGTTCTTAACGCTACCTCGCTAACGCGGGAAATGGCGAATAGTTTGAAAAAAAAAAATATATATATATATATATATATATATATATATATATATATATATATATATATATATATGTATAAATGTGTGTGTGTGTGTGTTGTTCGCTGATGATACAGCGCTGGTGGCTGATTCATGTGAGAAACTGCAGAAGCTGGTGACTGAGTTTGGTAAAGTGTGTGAAAGAAGAAAGTTAAGAGTAAATGTGAATAAGAGCAAGGTTATTAGGTACAGTAGGGTTGAGGGTCAAGTCAATTGGGAGGTGAGTTTGAATGGAGAAAAACTGGAGGAAGTGAAGTGTTTTAGATATCTGGGAGTAGATCTGGCAGCGGATGGAACCATGGAAGCGGAAGTGGATCATAGGGTGAGGGAGGGGGCGAAAATTCTGGGAGCCTTGAAGAATGTGTGGAAGTCGAGAACATTATCTCGGAAAGCAAAAATGGGTATGTTTGAAGGAATAGTGGTTCCAACAATGTTGTATGGTTGCGAGGCGTGGGCTATGGATAGAGTTGTGCGCAGGAGGATGGATGTGCTGGAAATGAGATGTTTGAGGACAATGTGTGGTGTGAGGTGGTTTGATCGAGTAAGTAACGTAAGGGTAAGAGAGATGTGTGGAAATAAAAAGAGCGTGGTTGAGAGAGCAGAAGAGGGTGTTTTGAAATGGTTTGGGCACATGGAGAGAATGAGTGAGGAAAGATTGACCAAGAGGATATATGTGTCGGAGGTGGAGGGAACGAGGAGAAGAGGGAGACCAAATTGGAGGTGGAAAGATGGAGTGAAAAAGATCTTGTGTGATCGGGGCCTGAACATGCAGGAGGGTGAAAGGAGGGCAAGGAATAGAGTGAATTGGAGCGATGTGGTATACCGGGGTTGACGTACTGTCAGTGGATTGAATCAAGGCATGTGAAGCGTCTGGGGTAAACCATGGAAAGCTGTGTAGGTATGTATATTTGCGTGTGTGGACGTATGTATATACATGTGTATGGGGGTGGGTTGGGCCATTTCTTTCGTCTGTTTCCTTGCGCTACCTCGTAAACGCGGGAGACAGCGACAAAGCAAAAAAAAAAAAAAATATATATATATATATATATATATATATATATATATATATATATATATATATATATATATATATATATATATGAATTTGTATGTAGCATTTATGGATCTGGAGAAGGCATATGATAGAGTTGATAGAGATGCTCTGTGGAAGGTATTAAGAATATATGGTGTGGGAGGAAAGTTGTTAGAAGCAGTGAAAAGTTTTTATCGAGGATGTAAGGCATGTGTACGTGTAGGAAGAGAGGAAAGTGATTGGTTCTCAGTGAATGTAGGTTTGCGGCAGGGGTGTGTGATGTCTCCATGGTTGTTTAATTTGTTTATGGATGGGGTTGTTAGGGAGGTAAATGCAAGAGTTTTGGAAAGAGGGGCAAGTATGAAGTCTGTTGGGGATGAGAGAGCTTGGGAAGTGAGTCAGTTGTTGTTCGCTGATGAACAGCGCTGGTGGCTGATTCATGTGAGAAACTGCAGAAGCTGGTGACTGAGTTTGGTAAAGTGTGTGGAAGAAGAAAGTTGAGAGTAAATGTGAATAAGAGCAAGGTTATTAGGTACAGTAGGGTTGAGGGTCAAGTCAACTGGGAGGTGAGTTTGAATGGAGAAAAACTGGAGGAAGTGAAGTGTTTTAGATATCTGGGAGTGGATCTGGCAGCGGATGGAACCATGGAAGCGGAGGTGGATCATAGGGTGGGGGAGGGGGCGAAAATTCTGGGGGCCTTGAAGAATGTGTGGAAGTCGAGAACATTATCTCGGAAAGCAAAAATGGGTATGTTTGAAGGAATAGTGGTTCCAACAATGTTGTATGGTTGCGAGGCGTGGGCTATGGATAGAGTTGTGCGCAGGAGGATGGATGTGCTGGAAGTGAGATGTTTGAGGACAATGTGTGGTGTGAGGTGGTTTGATCGAGTGAGTAACGTAAGGGTAAGAGAGATGTGTGGAAATAAAAAGAGCGTGGTTGAGAGAGCAGAAGAGGGTGTTTTGAAGTGGTTTGGGCACATGGAGAGGATGAGTGAGGAAAGATTGACCAAGAGGATATATGTGTCGGAGGTGGAGGGAACGAGGAGAAGAGGGAGACCAAATTGGAGGTGGAAAGATGGAGTGAAAAAGATTTTGTGTGATCGGGGCCTGAACATGCAGGAGGGTGAAAGGAGGGCAAGGAATAGAGTGACATTGGACGATGTGGTATACCGGGTGACGTGCTGTCAGTGGATTGAATCAAGGCATGTGAAGCGTCTGGGGTAAACCATGGAAAGTTTTGTAGGGCCTGGATGTGGAAAGGGAGCTGTGGTTTCGGTGCATTATACATGACAGCTAGAGACTGAGTGTGAACGAATGTGGCCATTGTTGTCTTTTCCTAGTGCTACCTCGCGCGTACGCGGAGGGAGGAGGGTGCTATTTTCATGTGTGGCGGGCTGGCGACGGGAATGGATGAAGGCAGCAAGTATGGATATGTACATGTCTACATATGTACATGTCTGTGTGTGTATATGTATATATACGTTGAAATCTTTAGGCATGTATACGTGTGTGCATGTGGACGTGTATGTATATACATGTGTATGTGGGTGGGGTGGGCCATTCTTTCGTCTGTTTCCTTGTGCTACCTCGCTAACGCGGGAGAGAGCGACAAAATATAATAAATATATAAATAAATAAATGAATACTATATATTATTTTTTTTTATTTTATTATACTTTGTCGCTGTCTCCCGCGTTTGCGAGGTAGCGCAAGGAAACAGACGAAAGAAATGGCCCAACCCACCCCCATACACATGTATATACATACGTCCACACACGCAAATATACATACCTACACAGCTTTCCATGGTTTACCCCAGACGCTTCACATGCCTTGATTCAATCCACTGACAGCACGTCAACCCCGGTATACCACATCGCTCCAATTCACTCTATTCCTTGCCCTCCTTTCACCCTCCTGCATGTTCAGGCCCCGATCACACAAAATCTTTTTCACTCCATCTTTCCACCTCCAATTTGGTCTCCCTCTTCTCCTCGTTCCCTCCACCTCCGACACATATATCCTCTTGGTCAATCTTTCCTCACTCATCCTCTCCATGTGCCCAAACCACTTCAAAACGCCCTCTTCTGCTCTCTCAACCACGCTCTTTTTATTTCCACACATCTCTCTTACCCTTACGTTACTCACTCGATCAAACCACCTCACACCACACATTGTCCTCAAACATCTCATTTCCAGCACATCCATCCTCCTGCGCACAACTCTATCCATAGCCACGCCTCGCAACCATACAACATTGTTGGAACCACTATTCCTTCAAACATACCCATTTTTGCTTTCCGAGATAATGTTCTCGACTTCCACACATTCTTCAAGGGCCCCCCAGAATTTTCGCCCCCTCCCCCACCCTATGATCCACTTCCGCTTCCATGGTTCCATCCGCTGCCAGATCCACTCCCAGATATCTAAAACACTTCACTTCCTCAGTTTTTCTCCATTCAAACTCACCTCCCAATTGACTTGACCCTCAACCCTACTGTACCTAATAACCTTGCTCTTATTCACATTTACTCTTAACTTTCTTCTTCCACACACTTTACCAAACTCAGTCACCAGCTTCTGCAGTTTCTCACATGAATCAGCCACCAGCGCTGTATCATCAGCGAACAACAACTGCCTCACTTCCCAAGCTCTCTCATCCCCAACAGACTTCATACTTGCCCCTCTTTCCAAAACTCTTGCATTTACCTCCCTAACAACCCCATCCATAAACAAATTAAACAACCATGGAGACATCACACACCCCTGCCGCAAACCTACATTCACTGAGAACCAATCACTTTCCTCTCTTCCTACACGTACACATGCCTTACATCCTCGATAAAAACTTTTCACTGCTTCTAACAACTTTCCTCCCACACCATATATTCTTAATACCTTCCACAGAGCATCTCTATCAACTTTATCATATGCCTTCTCCAGATCCATAAATGCTACATACAAATCCATTTGCTTTTCTAAGTATTTCTCACATACATTCTTCAAAGCAAACACCTGATCCACACATCCTCTACCACTTCTGAAACCACACTGCTCTTCCCCAATCTGATGCTCTGTACATGCCTTCACCCTCTCAATCAATACCCTCCCATATAATTTACCAGGAATACTCAACAAACTTATACCTCTGTAATTTGAGCACTCACTCTTATCCCCTTTGCCTTTGTACAATGGCACTATGCACGCATTCCGCCAATCCTCAGGCACCTCACCATGAGTCATACATACATTAAAATAACCTTACCAACCAATCAACAATAAAGTCACCCCTTTTTTAATAAATTCCACTGCAATACCATCCAAACCTGCTGCCTTGCCGGCTTTCATCTTGCGCAAAGCTTTCACTACCCCTTCTCTGTTTACCAATCATTTTCCCTAACCCTCTCACTTTGCCCCCCACCTCGACCAAAACACCCTATATCTGCCACTCTATCATCAAACACATTCAACAAACCTTCAAAATACTCACTCCATCTCCTTCTCACATCACCACTACTTGTTATCACCTCCCCATTTGCGCCCTTCACTGAAGTTCCCATTTGCTCCCTTGTCTTACGCACTTTATTTACCTCCTTACTATATATATATATATATATTATATATATATATATATATAATATATATATATATATATATATATATATATTATATATATTATCCCTGGGGATAGGGGATTAAGAATACTTCCCACGTATTCCTGCGTGTCGTAGAAGGCGACTAAAAGGGGAGGGAGCGGGGGCTGGAAATCCTCCCCTCTCGTTTTTTTTTTTTTTTAAATTTTCCAAAAGAAGGAACAGGGGGGCCAGTTGAGGATATTCCAAAAAAGGCCCAGTCCTCTGTTCTTAGCGCTACCTCGCTAACGCGGGAAATGGCGAATAGTTTAAAAGAATAAAGAAATATATATATATATATATATATATATATATATATATATATATAATATTTTATATATATATATATATTATATATATATATCCCTGGGGATAGGGGAGAAAGAATACTTCCCACGTATTCCCTGCGTGTCGTAGAAGGCGACTAAAAGGGGAGGGAGCGGGGGGCTGGAAATCCTCCCCTCTCGTTTTTCTTTTTTTTTTTTTTTTTTTTTTTTAATTTTCCAAAAGAAGGAACTGAGGGGGCCAGGTGAGGATATTCCAAAAAAGGCCCAGTCCTCTGTTCTTAACGCTACCTCGCTAACGCGGGAAATGGCGAATAGTTTGAAAAAAAAAAAATATATATATATATATATATATATATATATATATATATATATATATATATATATATATATGTATAAATGTGTGTGTGTGTGTGTTGTTCGCTGATGATACAGCGCTGGTGGCTGATTCATGTGAGAAACTGCAGAAGCTGGTGACTGAGTTTGGTAAAGTGTGTGAAAGAAGAAAGTTAAGAGTAAATGTGAATAAGAGCAAGGTTATTAGGTACAGTAGGGTTGAGGGTCAAGTCAATTGGGAGGTGAGTTTGAATGGAGAAAAACTGGAGGAAGTGAAGTGTTTTAGATATCTGGGAGTAGATCTGGCAGCGGATGGAACCATGGAAGCGGAAGTGGATCATAGGGTGAGGGAGGGGGCGAAAATTCTGGGAGCCTTGAAGAATGTGTGGAAGTCGAGAACATTATCTCGGAAAGCAAAAATGGGTATGTTTGAAGGAATAGTGGTTCCAACAATGTTGTATGGTTGCGAGGCGTGGGCTATGGATAGAGTTGTGCGCAGGAGGATGGATGTGCTGGAAATGAGATGTTTGAGGACAATGTGTGGTGTGAGGTGGTTTGATCGAGTAAGTAACGTAAGGGTAAGAGAGATGTGTGGAAATAAAAAGAGCGTGGTTGAGAGAGCAGAAGAGGGTGTTTTGAAATGGTTTGGGCACATGGAGAGAATGAGTGAGGAAAGATTGACCAAGAGGATATATGTGTCGGAGGTGGAGGGAACGAGGAGAAGAGGGAGACCAAATTGGAGGTGGAAAGATGGAGTGAAAAAGATCTTGTGTGATCGGGGCCTGAACATGCAGGAGGGTGAAAGGAGGGCAAGGAATAGAGTGAATTGGAGCGATGTGGTATACCGGGGTTGACGTACTGTCAGTGGATTGAATCAAGGCATGTGAAGCGTCTGGGGTAAACCATGGAAAGCTGTGTAGGTATGTATATTTGCGTGTGTGGACGTATGTATATACATGTGTATGGGGGTGGGTTGGGCCATTTCTTTCGTCTGTTTCCTTGCGCTACCTCGTAAACGCGGGAGACAGCGACAAAGCAAAAAAAAAAAAAAATATATATATATATATATATATATATATATATATATATATATATATATATATATATATATATATATATATGAATTTGTATGTAGCATTTATGGATCTGGAGAAGGCATATGATAGAGTTGATAGAGATGCTCTGTGGAAGGTATTAAGAATATATGGTGTGGGAGGAAAGTTGTTAGAAGCAGTGAAAAGTTTTTATCGAGGATGTAAGGCATGTGTACGTGTAGGAAGAGAGGAAAGTGATTGGTTCTCAGTGAATGTAGGTTTGCGGCAGGGGTGTGTGATGTCTCCATGGTTGTTTAATTTGTTTATGGATGGGGTTGTTAGGGAGGTAAATGCAAGAGTTTTGGAAAGAGGGGCAAGTATGAAGTCTGTTGGGGATGAGAGAGCTTGGGAAGTGAGTCAGTTGTTGTTCGCTGATGAACAGCGCTGGTGGCTGATTCATGTGAGAAACTGCAGAAGCTGGTGACTGAGTTTGGTAAAGTGTGTGGAAGAAGAAAGTTGAGAGTAAATGTGAATAAGAGCAAGGTTATTAGGTACAGTAGGGTTGAGGGTCAAGTCAACTGGGAGGTGAGTTTGAATGGAGAAAAACTGGAGGAAGTGAAGTGTTTTAGATATCTGGGAGTGGATCTGGCAGCGGATGGAACCATGGAAGCGGAGGTGGATCATAGGGTGGGGGAGGGGGCGAAAATTCTGGGGGCCTTGAAGAATGTGTGGAAGTCGAGAACATTATCTCGGAAAGCAAAAATGGGTATGTTTGAAGGAATAGTGGTTCCAACAATGTTGTATGGTTGCGAGGCGTGGGCTATGGATAGAGTTGTGCGCAGGAGGATGGATGTGCTGGAAGTGAGATGTTTGAGGACAATGTGTGGTGTGAGGTGGTTTGATCGAGTGAGTAACGTAAGGGTAAGAGAGATGTGTGGAAATAAAAAGAGCGTGGTTGAGAGAGCAGAAGAGGGTGTTTTGAAGTGGTTTGGGCACATGGAGAGGATGAGTGAGGAAAGATTGACCAAGAGGATATATGTGTCGGAGGTGGAGGGAACGAGGAGAAGAGGGAGACCAAATTGGAGGTGGAAAGATGGAGTGAAAAAGATTTTGTGTGATCGGGGCCTGAACATGCAGGAGGGTGAAAGGAGGGCAAGGAATAGAGTGAATTGGAGCGATGTGGTATACCGGGGTTGACGTGCTGTCAGTGGATTGAATCAAGGCATGTGAAGCGTCTGGGGTAAACCATGGAAAGCTGTGTAGGTATGTATATTTGCGTGTGTGGACGTATGTATATACATGTGTATGGGGGTGGGTTGGGCCATTTCTTTCGTCTGTTTCCTTGCGCTACCTCGCAAACGCGGGAGACAGCGACAAAGTATAATAAAAAAAAAAATATATATATATATATATATATATATATATATATATATATATATATATATAAGGTAGGGAGAAATGATGTGGGTGAGTGTAGAGACTGACCCAGCAGGAGGAGGTGGTATGTTCCCTCCTTTTCTCGCGCCTCCTCACCAGCTCATGTTGACAGACCCTGCCCCCAGCATACCAATCACACGCTCCTCTCATCTCCCTTCCACGCCTCCAGCCCCTCCTCCCCCAACCCTTCCTTCCCCTCCTTCCATACACCCATTCACGCACCTGCCACCATCCCCCATTTTCTTCACATCTGCTTTCAGCCCACTTTTCTTCTGCGTATTGGAGGGCCAAATGGAAATCCCCTGACTGGCTCGGGGGCGTCTGGCTAATGGGAGGAGCAAGTGGAGTGGAAAGGACTGGGGGATTGGTGGAGGTGGTGGTGCTAGGCTTACGAGGATTGTTGGAGACTAGGTAGTGGTGGTGGTGGTGGTGTTGGTGGAGGGCGGCTCACGATGGTTGCTGGAGGACAACCGTAAATTCTTGGAGATCTCAGGTAAACCTTAGAGGAGGAGGACCCGGGATTACTTGACAGTGAGGATTTCCGCCAGGATTTAGAGCGAAGGTTTGAGCGATTTCTGAGACGGAGGATTAATGAGCAGCAGATGGTACGTTGGAGAATCATGAGGGAGACTGTTGGAGGAATGGTGGCGATTTTTGAGCAGCAGATGGTACGTTGGAGAATCATGAGGGAGACTGTTGGAGGAATGGTGGCGATTTTTGAGCAGCAGATGGTACGTTGGAGAATCATGAGGGAGACTGTTGGAGGAATGGTGGCGATTTTTGAGCAGCAGATGGTACGTTGGAGAATCATGAGGGAGACTGTTGTAGGAATGGTGGCGATTTTTGAGCAGCAGATGGTACGTTGGAGAATCGTGAGGGAGACTGTTGGAGGAATGGTGGCGATTTTTGAGCAGCAGATGGTACGTTGGAGAATCATGAGGGAGACTGTTGTAGGAATGGTGGCGATTTTTGAGCAGCAGATGGTACGTTGGAGAATCATGAGGGAGACTGTTGGAGGAATGGTGGCGATTTTTGAGCAGCAGATGGTACGTTGGAGAATCATGAGGGGGACTGTTGTAGGAATGGTGGCGATTTTTGAGCAGCAGATGGTACGTTGGAGAATCATGAGGGAGACTGTTGGAGAAATGGTGGCGATTTTTGAGCAGCAGATGGTACGTTGGAGAATCATGAGGGGGACTGTTGTAGGAATGGTGGCGATTTTTGAGCAGCAGATGGTACGTTGGAGAATCATGAGGGAGACTGTTGGAGGAATGGTGGCGATTTTTGAGCAGCAGATGGTACGTTGGAGAATCATGAGGGAGACTGTTGGAGGAATGGTGGCGATTTTTGAGCAGCAGATGGTACGTTGGAGAATCATGAGGGAGACTGTTGGAGGAATGGTGGCGATTTTTGAGCAGCAGATGGTACGTTGGAGAATCATGAGGGAGACTGTTGGAGGAATGGTGGCGATTTTTGAGCAGCAGATGGTACGTTGGAGAATCATGAGGGAGACTGTTGGAGGAATGGTGGCGATTTTTGAGCAGCAGATGGTACGGTGGAGAATCATGAGGGAGACTGTTGGAGGAATGGTGGCGATCATGATGGAAATGGGATGGAGAGACTGTTGGAGTATGTTGCTCGCTTTTACGAGGATGGTTGGAGCGACGGGGTGATTGTTGGAGGACTGAGAGAGACTAACTGTAGACTGTTGGAGATTGTTGAATGAACGAGGGAGATTCCTAGTTGACCAGGGGAGGAGACTGTGGGAGGACAGGGAGGAGACTGTTGGAGGACAGGGAGGAGAGTGTGGGAGGACAGGAAGGAGACTGTGGGAGTACAGGGAGACTGTTGGAGGACAGGGAGGAGACTGTTGGAGGACAGGGAGGAGAGTGTGGGAGGACAGGAAGGAGACTGTGGGAGTACAGGGAGACTGTTGGAGGACAGGGAGGAGACTGTTGGAGGACAGGGAGGAGGCTGTTGGAGAACAGGGAGGAGACTGTTGGAGGACAGGGAGGAGACTGTGGGAGTACAGGGTGGAGACTGTTGGAGGACAGGGAGGAGACTGTGGGAGAACAGGGAGGAGACTGTGGGAGGACAGGGTGGAGACTGTTGGAGGACAGGGAGGAGACTGTTGGAGGACAGGGTGGAGACTGTGGGAGGACAGGGTGGAGACTGTTGGAGGACAGGGAGGAGACTGTTGGAGGACAGGGAGGAGACTGTGGGAGAACAGGGAGGAGACTGTGGGAGGACAGGGAGGAGACTGTGGGAGGACAGGGTGGAGACTGTGGGAGGACAGGGAGGAGACTGTTGGAGGACAGGGTGGAGACTGTGGGAGGACAGGGAGGAGACTGTGGGAGTACAGGGAGGAGACTATGGGAGGACAGGGAGGAGACTGTTGGAGGACAGGGTGGAGACTGTGGGAGGACAGGGAGGAGACTGTGGGAGGAGAGGAGGAAAATTGTTGAGGGGATGAGATGCATGTTTGGATAAGCTGGAGAGAAAGGGTAACACATGAGGATTGAAACGTTTGATGATCGACAAGGACCACCTCTCTCTCTCTCTCTCTCTCTTTCTCTCTGTCTGTCTCTCTCTCTCTCTCTCTTTCTCTCTCTCTCTCTCTCTCCTCTCTCACTGACGGGTGTAGACGAGGGAGGGACGCGTACTTCGCGCGACGTGCAGCCAGACACAGAGTGTTGCATTAGCCTTGTTGCAGGAGCAACTGATCGTACGAGGACTCACATTATCACCACTTCATTGACTGGATGCCACGTTCCTCCTGAAGGAGGGAGAGAGAGAGAGAGAGAGAGAGAGAGAGAGAGAGAGAGAGAGAGAGAGAGAGAGAGAGAGAGAGAGAGAGAAGAGAACAGCAGCAACTGGTTTGAGTGACGTACTAAGTCTCCGATGTGACATGAAAGTTAAAAAAAAAAAGAAAATGGACGCAACTCGCTTTGCTTTCCACGTCATTCTTGTGGTGAACCACCCACACCACCGCCCACGACACACCCACACCACCGCCCACGACACACCCACACCACCGCCCACGACACACCCACACCACCGCCCACGACACACCCACACCACCGCCCACGACACACCCACACCACCGCCCACGACACACCCACACCACCGCCCACGACACACCCACACCACCGCCCACGACACACCCACACCACCGCCCACGACACACCCACACCACCGCCCACGACACACCCACACCACCGCCCACGACACAACCACACCACCGCCCACGACACACCCACACCACCGCCCACGACACACCCACACCACCACCCACGACACACCCACACCACCGCCCACGACACAACCACACCACCGCCCACGACACACCCACACCACCGCCCACGACACACCCACACCACCGCCCACGACACACCCACACCACCGCCCACGACACAACCACACCACCGCCCACGACACACCCACACCACCGCCCACGACACACCCACACCACCGCCCACGACACACCCACACCACCGCCCACGACACACCCACACCACCGCCCACGACACACCCACACCACCGCCCACGACACACCCACACCACCGCCCACGACACACACCCACACCACCGCCCACGACACACCCACACCACCGCCCACGACACTGGATGTGTCTTGCCCTTCGCTCAAGAACCCCCTTCGGCCAGGTGTTCCTCCCCACCACCAACCCAGTCCTCCTGGTGGCGTCTACGAAGGCGAGGGAGCAAGGGGCAGAGTGTGACACACTTCGTCAGTAGTGAGGGTCATGAAACTCAGGTCAGCTGGTTGATACATGACCAGGTTAACAACTGTGGCAGGTGCTCAGGAAGGAGCCAATGCTTCACATCCACTGGGTAAAGGTTTTAAACTCAGCCACTACAACACTGCTGACACCACTTGAAAAAAATAATCTCATTTTCAATGTCGAAAAAAATTATAAAGTTGTTAAGTTTTTAAATAAGTCGTTAATAGAAATATAATCTCGAAAAAAAAAATCTTGTTATTAATTTTCAAATAAGTCGTTCACAGAAATGTAATATCGAAAAAAAATGATCAAGTTTTTAAATAAGTCATTAATAGAAACACAATCTCGAAACAAATATTGTTATTAATTTTTAAATATAAGTCGCTAACAAAAATAGAATCTCGAAAAAAATTACATTTTTTAAATAAGTCGTTCACGGAAATATAATCTCGGGAAAAAATATCAAATTATCAAGTTTTTGATAAGTCGTTCATAGAAATATAATCTCGAAAAATTATTAAGTTATTAAGTTTTTAAACAAATAGTTAATAGAAACATAATCTCGAAACATTATTAAGTTATTAAGTTTTCAAATAGGCCATTCATATAAATACAATCTCGAAAAAATGCTTAACTATTCTTTCAATAAGACGCTGATAGAAATATAATCTCGAAAAAATGATCAAGTTATTAAGTCTTTCAATAAGACGCTGATAGAAATATAATCTCGAAAAAATGATTAAGTTTTTAAATAAGTCGTTAAAAGAAATATAATCTTCATGACCAAGTGGATTGTAACCATAATATATGATTACCATCACAACAGCTGTTATTATGGATATCAGGAAGTTATCTTAGTATTGATGGCTGAGTCGTGCTAGGCTCAGCCCTGCTGTGTTGCTTCATGCATGAGGTCCGTGCTAGGCTCAGCCCTGCTGTGTTGCTTCATGCATGAGGTCCGTGCTAGGACAGTGCTAGGCTCAGCCCTGCTGTGTTGCTTCATGCATGAGGTCCGTGCTAGGACAGTGCTAGGCTCAGCCCTGCTGTGTTGCTTCATGCATGAGGTCCGTGCTAGGACAGTGCTAGGCTCAGCCCTGCTGTGTTGCTTCATGCATGAGGTCCGTGCTAGGACAGTGCTAGGCTCAGCCCTGCTGTGTTGCTTCATGCATGAGGTCCGTGCTAGGACAGTGCTAGGCTCAGCCCTGCTGTGTTGCTTCATGCATGAGGTCCGTGCTAGGACAGTGCTAGGCTCAGCCCTGCTGGCGTTGCTTCATGCATGAGGTCCGTGCTAGGACAGTGCTAGGCTCAGCCCTGCTGTGTTGCTTCATGCATGAGGTCCGTGCTAGGACAGTGCTAGGCTCAGCCCTGCTGTGTTGCTTCATGCATGAGGTCCGTGCTAGGACAGTGCTAGGCTCAGCCCTGCTGGCGTTGCTTCATGCATGAGGTCCGTGCTAGGACAGTGCTAGGCTCAGCCCTGCTGTGTTGCTTCATGCATGAGGTCCGTGCTAGGACAGTGCTAGGCTCAGCCCTGCTGGCGTTGCTTCATGCATGAGGTCCGTGCTAGGACAGTGCTAGGCTCAGCCCTGCTGGCGTTGCTTCATGCATGAGGTCCGTGCTAGGACAGTGCTAGGCTCAGCCCTGCTGTGTTGCTTCATGCATGAGGTCCGTGCTAGGACAGTGCTAGGCTCAGCCCTGCTGTGTTGCTTCATGCATGAGGTCCGTGCTAGGACAGTGCTAGGCTCAGCCCTGCTGTGTTGCTTCATGCATGAGGTCCGTGCTAGGACAGTGCTAGGCTCAGCCCTGCTGTGTTGCTTCATGCATGAGGTCCGTGCTAGGACAGTGCTAGGCTCAGCCCTGCTGGCGTTGCTTCATGCATGAGGTCCGTGCTAGGACAGTGCTAGGCTCAGCCCTGCTGTGTTGCTTCATGCATGAGGTCCGTGCTAGGACAGTGCTAGGCTCAGCCCTGCTGTGTTGCTTCATGCATGAGGTCCGTGCTAGGACAGTGCTAGGCTCAGCCCTGCTGGCGTTGCTTCATGCATGAGGTCCGTGCTAGGACAGTGCTAGGCTCAGCCCTGCTGTGTTGCTTCATGCATGAGGTCCGTGCTAGGACAGTGCTAGGCTCAGCCCTGCTGGCGTTGCTTCATGCATGAGGTCCGTGCTAGGACAGTGCTAGGCTCAGCCCTGCTGGCGTTGCTTCATGCATGAGGTCCGTGCTAGGACAGTGCTAGGCTCAGCCCTGCTGTGTTGCTTCATGCATGAGGTCCGTGCTAGGACAGTGCTAGGCTCAGCCCCGCTGGCGTTGCTTCATGCATGAGGTCCGTGCTAGGACAGTGCTAGGCTCAGCCCTGCTGTGTTGCTTCATGCATGAGGTCCGTGCTAGGACAGTGCTAGGCTCAGCCCTGCTGGCGTTGCTTCATGCATAAGGTCCGTGCTAGGACAGTGCTAGGCTCAGCCCTGCTGTGTTGCTTCATGCATGAGGTCCGTGCTAGGACAGTGCTAGGCTCAGCCCTGCTGGCGTTGCTTCATGCATAAGGTCCGTGCTAGGACAGTGCTAGGCTCAGCCCTGCTGTGTTGCTTCATGCATGAGGTCCGTGCTAGGACAGTGCTAGGCTCAGCCCTGCTGTGTTGCTTCATGCATGAGGTCCGTGCTAGGACAGTGCTAGGCTCAGCCCTGCTGTGTTGCTTCATGCATGAGGTCCGTGCTAGGACAGTGCTAGGCTCAGCCCTGCTGGCGTTGCTTCTTGCATGACGTTTCGAGAAACATACATTTTTTAATTCCAGGACGCGCGTGACTAACGATGATTTTTCTCCCAGTGTAAGTAACGTGAATTACCTGAATATGAAGTTGCATGAACTGCTGAGACTACGACGTCAGGAGACGCTCCTGAAGGAGGCGGTGAGGGTTCGAGCTGTGCCCGGCTAATGACGCCACAGTTCAGGTCGACCACAAGTTCGTCTTTGAGAAATGTAGCGATTTCACGCTCGATGTGTGCTACAGTCCAATGTAGCGATGTCCCGCTCGATGTGTGCTACAGTCACATGTAGCGATCTCTCGCTCGATGTGTGCTACAGTCGCATGTAGCGATCTCCAGCTCGATGTGTGCTACAGTCCCATGTAGCGATGTCCCACTCGATGTGTGCTACAGTCACATGTTGCGATCTCCAGCTCGATGTGTGCTACAGTCCCATGTAGCGATCTCCAGCTCGATGTGTGCTACAGTCCCATGTAGCGATCTCCCGCTCGATGTGTGCTACAGTCTTATGTAGCGATCTCCCACTCGATGTGTGCTACAGTCACATGTAGCGATCTCCCACTCGATGTGTGCTACAGTCCCATGTAGCGATCTCCCACTCGATGCGTGCTACAGTCTTATGTAGCGATCTCCCACTCGATGTGTGCTACAGTCACATGTAGCGATCTCACGCTCGATGTGTGCTACAGTCCCATGTAGCGATCACCCGCTCGATGTTGTGTGCTACAGTTAGCGATCTCTCAGCCGTGAAGACATGTATACATAGTGGCGGGATCACAGCGTCTGGATGGCCACCTACGACCACATCTCATGGAATTATCCTCAGGTCAAAACTTAACACATTTGTGTTCTCTCTTTTATAATAATAATAATAATAATAATAAAAATAACAACCATTCAAGAAGACTGATGTCCACAATATATTTACTGGACACACACACACACACACACACACAGAGGGAGCGTAGGGGGGTTGGGTGGATGGTGGGGCTTGGGGGGGGGGCTGGCTTTGAATGGCTCATTTGCGAGGTGTGTGTGTGTGTGTGTGTGTGTGTGGGTGACGTCAGAAGCTGGTTGTTCTCCAGGCCCTTGAGTTCCCCGTGACGTCACTTGAGACTTCCTTAGGTCTCTTCAAGACTCGAGTCCTGATGATGATGATGTCACTTGAGACACTATAGCTCCTGTCATCTTGACATCACTTGAGACATCTCAAGGCTTCTGAGTCCTGGTGAAGTCAACGCTCAGTCACTGAAGACTTCTCTGGATCTATGGACGTCATTTAGTGATGTTTTTATGGATCTTGAAGCATCGTGACTTCGCCTAATTATAATGACTTCACTAGAGCATAATGACTTCATTAAAGCATCATGAATTCACTAAAGCATCATGACTTCACTAAAGCATCATGACTTCACTAAAGCATCATGACTTCACTAAAGCATCATGACTTCACTAAAGCATAGTGACTTCACTAAAGCATCATGACTTCACTAAAGCATCATGACTTCACTAAAGCATAATGACTTCACTAAAGCATAGTGACTTCACTAAAGCATAGTGACTTCACTAAAGCATAGTGACTTCACTAAAGCATCATGACTTCACTAAAGCATCATGACTTCACTAAAACATAATGACTTCACTAAAGCATAGTGACTTCACTAAAGCATAGTGACTTCACTAAAGCATAATGACTTCACTAAAGCATAGTGACTTCACTAAAGCATAGTGACTTCACTAAAGCATAATGACTTCACTAAAGCATAATGACTTCACTAAAGCATAATGACTTCACTAAAGCATAATGACTTCAGTAATGCTTTCGAGGATCATCTAGTATACTGACGTCACACGTATTAACATTACAGAGTGATTGCACGGCATAGTTAGTGACTCTACGTACCTGAGTGCTTGTACCGTTATTAGGTGGTTAACTCTACGTTCCAAAGTGCTTGTACCATTATATGGTGATTGACGATTGACTCTACTTTCCTGAGTGCTTGTACCATTATATGGTGATTAACTCTACGTTCCTGAGTGCTTGTACCATTATATGGTGATTAACTCTACGTTCCTGAGTGCTTGTACCAATCTATGGTGATTAACTCTACGTTCCTGAGTGCTTGTACCATTATATGGTGATTAACTCTACGTTCCTGAGTGCTTGTACCAATCTATGGTGATTAACTCTACGTTCCTGAGTGCTTGTACCATTATATGGTGATTAACTTTACGGTCCTGAGTGCTTGTACCATTATATGGTGATTAACTCTACGTTCCTGAGTGCTTGTACCAATCTATGGTGATTAACTCTACGTTCCTGAGTGCTTGTACCATTATATGGTGATTAACTCTACGTTCCTGAGTGCTTGTACCATTATATGGTGATTAACTCTACGGTTCTGAGAGCTTGCACCATTATTAGGTGACTGACTCTACGTTCCTGAGTGCTTGTACCATTATATGGTGATTAAATCTACGTTCCTGAGTGCTTGTACCATTATATGGTGATTAACTCTACGGTTCTGAGAGCTTGCACCATTATTAGGTGACTGACTCTACGTTCCTGAGTGCTTGTACCATTATATGGTGATTAAATCTACGTTCCTGAGTGCTTGTACCATTATATGGTGATTAAATCTACGTTCCTGAGAGCTTGTACCATTATTAGGTGACTGACTCTACGTTCCTGAGTGCTTGCACCATTATATGGTGATTAACTCTACGTTCTGAGTGTAGCTACCGTCTTTAAGTATGTTTTTGAGTGCTTGTACCGTTTCTAAATCATGACGTATTCATAACTACCTAATTGCACAGTCTGGAAAGGGAGATATACATTCGTGGGTGAGGCTCCCATCTCTTGACCTCAACCATAATATGCAACTTTCTGATCTTCTGTTTACTGTTAGCGTTCACAATGTCATCATTTGGCTTATTCCATCCACATAAAAGTTTCTTCCTAAATCATTCATTCCTCGTTGCACTATATATGCAGTTTTCGAAGAACTGTTTACTTTTGACTTCATCGGTCTGGTTTACCCCTTACTCTTCTCTCTTTCATTGTGGACAGATTAATGGCCTCTAAGTTCTCGTTATACATCGCATCTCTTAATGTTAATACAGTTCTTTACTGCTCTCCTATAGACCTTCTCTACAGTTTTGTTTTTGTTTTTAAGTGTGGTAGCCATATCTGAAAAGTATATTCTGGTTTCGGCTTGTGTATGATTTACTTACACCAAGTAATTGCAGGCGATGGTAACACTTACCAGCAGACAGTCAACTTTTTCCCTTTTCTCCTAAGGTGGAGCTGTGAGAAAATGTTAGGTAAATCATCGACTCCCAAGTCCCCTGTCACACAGAAATTCCTGCAGCTTATCTCCTGATAAATAGTGTTTCTATCGAAGTCTCCTTTCGTCGTATCTCATCCTTATTGATTTGCATTTACTTTAAACTTCATCAATCACAGGCTATCTCTGGAGTCTGACTTAATACCCTTGTAAGATGATACAATCCTTTTCGTAAGTCTTTACATCTCTCATGACCTCGGCATCATCTGCAAACATATGTAGGTTTGACTCTCGTCCTTCTGGCAAGTTATTAAACTTTAATTAAGAAGAACGTTGGTCCCAGACTGAGCCCTGCAGCACGCCGGTGTTGACCCCCATTCAGATACCTTATCTGACATGCATCATTTGTTCCTGTCCACTATTGTAATTTTCAGTACGTTAAGAGTCTCCCCCTTATCCCTGCCTGGGGATCTAACTTACGTAAATAAACTTCTATGTGGAACAGTGTCAAATGCTTTCTGGCAGCCTCCATTCTTTTATCTAAAAGAGAGCTCCCTTTTTCATGGAAGTGTGTCTAGAAGATTTGTTTCACATAGTCTCTTTTCCATGCATCTGTGTCGTCTCTCGCTTGAATCACTTTTCCTTTGCAAGCATTTGCCCATTTGCTTTACAGATCACACTCATCAGAGAGACGGGTAATTAAGTACAACTTCCCAGTCTTCTTTCTTGAAAATAGGTACGATATTTGCCCTCTTCCACTTCCTTAGTCCTCTTGTTTTCCTCGAGTGACGTAACAACCAACATTTCGAGTGGACCTTCAAGCGTATCTGCTTACTTTCTTTGGCACAGATAAAAATAATTCATCTGGATCAAGGTCCTTTAGCAATTTGCTCATAATTTTAGCAAGTTTATTGCTTTTCACGGCCTTCTTCCCATTCCACCTTGACTGCGTTTGGCACATAGTGTTTTCCTCTCACTGTGAAACACTTCTGATGTTTCCATATAGCCTCTGACATATCTCTACGTCATCCTATACAACTCACATCTCTAAATCACTTAACCTGATTAGCTGCTGTTTACCTGGCAAGTTGCTCCTGATGAATATATGGAAAAGTTTTGGATCACCTCCTGCCTTCTCCACAACATACTTCTCATAGTTTCTCTGATCCTACCTTCTCATCTTCCCATGATATTTCTCGCTATGATATACACTTCAAAAGCTTCTTATATCACCGCCACAGCACATGCCAAACTCCTTTCCTCTTTGGCATCTTGCGTTGAACCACATCAATTTCCCATCCATCTGTTTACATGCAGCGGAGGGTACCGCTGGCTCTGACCATTTTCTTTCCTTGGTCTACTTCAGGGACATAATGTGAAGACCTTCTGGACTCTCTCTCTCTATGACACTTCTCGCTACGTGTTCCATATCTCCTCTCGTCTATTTCTTTTTGAATTTCTTTAATTTCTTGTCCTCTGTTGTCATGTAATCTGATCATATATCTATCAGTTTACTAATATCCTTTTCTATTTCATAAAATTTCTCGTGATGTTCTATTTCTCTCGCTCGATTCTTTAATCTATTCTCCTACTACTGAGAGCCCAGCAAGATCCCTCCCTCCAGCCTCCTCCTAACAGACTTAGTTACAACAGAATGGTCTTAGTGAGTTACCTTCCCTGTTTTCGTTTCTCATACCATTATCTAGTCCAGCTTGGCTCTGGGCTGATGCTAATGCTCTTAAAATACTTAGTTTCAGCATAAAAGGGATGAAAATCCTTACACTTAAATCCCAGTCAAGCCTCGTTCACTTCCTTAAGCCTCTAAACGATCACAGACAAGCTCATCGACCGAGGGTAATCCAGAAAAAATAAATAAACAAGGATTGAAGAGAACCACAGCATTATCGAGAATTTCCACAGTTGCGTATAATAAATATTTATATTTATTTATTATACTTTGTCGCTGTCTCCCGCGTTTGCGAGGTAGCGCAAGGAAACAGACGAAAGAAATGGCCCCCCCCCCCCATACACATGTATATACATACGTCCGCACACGTAAATATACATACCTACACAGCTTTCCATGGTTTACCCCAGACGCTTCACATGCCTTGATTCAATCCACTGACAGCACGTCAACCCCGGTATACCAATCGATCCAATTCACTCTATTCCTTGCCCTCCTTTCACCCTCCTGCATGTTCAGGCCCCGATCACACAAAATCTTTTTCACTCCATCTTTCCACCTCCAATTTGGTCTCCCTCTTCTCCTCGTTCCCTCCACCTCCGACACATGTATCCTCTTGGTCAATCTTTCCTCACTCATTCTCTCCATGTGCCCAAACCACTTCAAAACACCCTCTTCTGCTCTCTCAACCACGCTCTTTTTATTTCCACACATCTCTCTTACCCTTACGTTACTCACTCGATCAAACCACCTCACACCACACATTGTCCTCAAACATCTCATTTCCAGCACATCCATCCTCCTGCGCACAACTCTATCCATAGCCCACGCCTCGCAACCATACAACATTGTTGGAACCACTATTCCTTCAAACATACCCATTTTTGCTTTCCGAGATAATGTTCTCGACTTCCACACATTCTTCAAGGCCCCCAGAATTTTCGCCCCCTCCCCCACCCTATGATCCACTTCCGCTTCCATGGTTCCATCCGCTGCCAGATCCACTCCCAGATATCTAAAACACTTCACTTCCTCCAGTTTTTCTCCATTCAAACTCACCTCCCAATTGACTTGACCCTCAACCCTACTGTACCTAATAACCTTGCTCTTATTCACATTTACTCTTAACTTTCTTCTTCCACACACTTTACCAAACTCAGTCACCAGCTTCTGCAGTTTCTCACATGAATCAGCCACCAGCGCTGTATCATCAGCGAACAACAACTGACTCACTTCCCAAGCTCTCTCATCCCCAACAGACTTCATACTTGCCCCTCTTTTCAAAACTCTTGCATTTACCTCCCTAACAACCCCATCCATAAACAAATTAAACAACCATGGAGTCATCACACACCCCTGCCGCAAACCTACATTCACTGAGAACCAATCACTTTCCTCTCTTCCTACACGTACACATGCCTTACATCCTCGATAAAAACTTTTTACTGCTTCTAACAACTTTCCTCCCACACCATATATTCTTAATACCTTCCACAGAGCATCTCTATCAACTCTATCATATGCCTTCTCCAGATCCATAAATGCTACATACAAATCCATTTGCTTTTCTAAGTATTTCTCACATACATTCTTCAAAGCAAACACCTGATCCACACATCCTCTACCACTTCTGAAACCACACTGCTCTTCCCCAATCTGATGCTCTGTACATGCCTTCACCCTCTCAATCAACACCCTCCCATATAATTTACCAGGAATACTCAACAAACTTATACCTCTGTAATCTGAGCACTCACTCTTATCCCCTTTGCCTTTGTACAATGGCACTATGCACGCATTCCGCCAATCCTCAGGCACCTCACCATGAGTCATACATACATTAAATAACCTTACCAACCAGTCAACAATACAGTCACCCCCTTTTTTGATAAATTCCACTGCAATACCATCCAAACCTGCTGCCTTGCCGGCTTTCATCTTCCGCAAAGCTTTCACTACCTCTTCTCTGTTTACCAAATAATTTTCCCTAACCCTCTCACTTTGCACACCACCTCGACCAAAACACCCTATATCTGCCACTCTATCATCATACACATTCAACAAACCTTCAAAATACTCACTCCATCTCCTTCTCACATCACCACTACTTGTTATCACCTCCCCATTTGCGCCCTTCACTGAAGTTCCCATTTGCTCCCTTGTCTTACGCACTTTATTTACCTCCTTCCAGAACATCTTTTTATTCTCCCTAAAATTTAATGATACTCTCTCACCCCAACTCTCATTTGCCCTTTTTTCACCTCTTGCACCTTTCTCTTGACCTCCTGTCTCTTTCTTTTATACATCTCCCACTCAATTGCATTTTTTCCCTGCAAAAATCGTCCAAATGCCTCTCTCTTCTCTTTCACTAATACTCTTACTTCTTCATCCCACCACTCACTACCCTTTCTAATCAACCCACCTCCCACTCTTCTCATGCCACAAGCATCTTTTGCGCAATCCATCACTGATTCCCTAAATACATCCCATTCCTCCCCCACTCCCCTTACTTCCATTGTTCTCACCTTTTTCCATTCTGTACTCAGTCTCTCCTGGTACTTCCTCACACAGGTCTCCTTCCCAAGCTCACTTACTCTCACCACCCTCTTCACCCCAACATTCACTCTTCTTTTCTGAAAACCCATACAAATCTTCACCTTAGCCTCCACAAGATAATGATCAGACATCCCTCCAGTTGCACCTCTCAGCACATTAACATCTAAAAGTCTTTCTTTCGCACGCCTGTCAATTAACACGTAATCCAATAACGCTCTCTGGCCATCTCTCCTACTTACTTAAGTATACTTATGTATATCTCGCTTTTTAAACCAGGTATTCCCAATCATCAGTCCTTTTTCAGCACATAAATCTACAAGCTCTTCACCATTTCCATTTACTACACTGAACACCCCATGTATACCAATTATTCCCTCAACTGCCACATTACTCACCTTTGCATTCAAATCACCCATCACTATAACCCGGTCTCGTGCATCAAAACCACTAACACACTCATTCAGCTGATCCCAAAACACTTGACTCTCATGATCTTTCTTCTCATGCCCAGGTGCATATGCACCAATAATCACCCACCTCTCTCCATCAACTTTCAGTTTTACCCATATTAATCGAGAATTTACTTTCTTACATTCTATCACATACTCCCACAACTCCTGTTTCAGGAGTATTGCTACTCCTTCCCTTGCTCTTGTCCTCTCACTAACCCCTGACTTTACTCCCCAGACATTCCCAAACCACTCTTCCCCTTTACCTTTGAGCTTCGTTTCACTCAGAGCCAAAACATCCAGGTTCCTTTCCTCAAACATACTACCTATCTCTCCTTTTTTCACATCTTGGTTACATCCACACACATTTAGGCACCCCACTCTGAGCCTTCGAGGAGGATGAGCACTCCCCGCGTGACTCCTTCTTCTGTTTCCCATTTTAGAAAGTTAATACAAGGAGGGGAGGATTTCTGGCCCCCCGCTCCCGTCCCCTCTAGTCGCTTTCTACGACACGCGAGGAATACGTGGGAAGTATTCTTTCACCCCTATCCCCAGGGATAATATACATATACATGTACATATACACATACACACACATACACATACATACGCACATATACACGCACACACACATACATATATATATACATATGAAAAATGTAAGAAACAATTTAGAAAACTGAAACTTCTAGCTTGAAATGAATGAAAAAATGAATGTCACATAATGGTTCAACCTCTGGCTATGGAAAAAGGAAATGTATAATTTATTTACACAAACGTCAATATCAGTTCTCATCAATTTAACCACTGTATCAATAAGCTTCAATGTCTAAGCTACATTTTTCTCCAATTTCACTATAATAAATATCATCAAATATTTCTTTTCCATTCGTACACATTATTCTTTGATGTTATATCATCTATTCTATGGCCTTCGTCATTTACTTAATCTCAACTATTTACTTCATTCTCTGTTAATCATTATCACAATATAAAAAAAAAAATCAGTAAATAATACATGGCATCTCTTTCATCACTATGGCGGTTTGATTCTCTGGCCAGCCTAGTGTTTACCGCTGGCTTATGCCCGAGTCTGCTGACACATTGATACGATACTCTTACGAAATACTGTGCTGAGGGAAGGCACTGGTGTCTCCTCACCTGCCTTCACTTGTACCACACGTCCGACGAGGCTTTATAACTTCCCTACCATCAAAAGAAGAGAGTCATTGGGTGAGCCTCCCACCTGCTTGCTGCTCACTATGCATGTTTACCTTGAGTTATCATACAATATTCTTCCGGACAGTGCAATCTTGAGTGCTAGTACCATCTTTAAATGACTGACTGTGCGTTCTAGAGTGCTTGCACCGTCTTTAAGTGATTACTGATTACCCTTTGTGTGTGTTACGGGGAGAGAAAACCTTACACGCGTGTTGCCCCGTCACTTAGCTTTGTATATATGTACCTCGTCTTTACTCCCATGCACACACACACACACACACACACACACACACACACACACACACTCTAGCCAGTGCCAGGTGCGTTCCTGAGTGCTCCTACCGTCATAAAGTAACTGGCTCTCATAAAGTCACGTTAGAGAGGCCAGCCCCGCCGAGCGAGCAGACCCGCCGAGCTGAGGTTCACTTGTGGTCGACTGATTGGAAGGCCACAACACATATCATGATCCACACTGTTGTAACGACACTAACGAACGAAGTGACGCTGTAGTCTTAGGGCGTTACCAGAGTAACGAAGGAGAGCGCTACTCGCGTTACCAGTATGAAAATACGTTAGAGGGTGACGCAGGGTACTACGGAGCGAGGAAAATATAGTGTAGCCATTTCAGTTCGCAGTGGAAGGCAAGATGAAGGGCTAGGGGAGCAGTGGGTATGAGTCGTGAGGAGGGATGGAGGGAGTGTACTGCCTGGTCCTCCCAGGGGCCTTGCTTAATGGGACTCGATCCCTGGGATTCGATCCCTGGGATTCGATCCCTGGGTCTCGATCCCTGGGACTCGATCCCTGGGATTCAACGAAATTTCAGTTAAATCCATTGGACACGATAACCAGGATGTTTCTTGTACTATTTAAACATATATAAATCAGATTGGGGAAGAGCAGTGTGGTTTCAGAAGTGGTAGAGGTTGTGTGGATCAGGTGTTTGCTTTGAAGAATGTATGTGAGAAATACTTAGAAAAGCAAATGGATTTGTATGTAGCATTTATGGATCTGGAGAAGGCATATGATAGAGTTGATAGAGATGCTCTGTGGAAGGTATTAAGAATATATGGTGTGGGAGGCAAGTTGTTAGAAGCAGTGAAAAGTTTTTATCGAGGATGTAAGGCATGTGTACGTGTAGGAAGAGAGGAAAGTGATTGGTTCTCAGTGAAAGTAGGTTTGCGGCAGGGGTGTGTGATGTCTCCATGGTTGTTTAATTTGTTTATGGATGGGGTTGTTAGGGAGGTAAATGCAAGAATTTTGGAAAGAGGGGCAAGTATGAAGTCTGTTGGGGATGAGAGAGCTTGGGAGGTGAGTCAGTTGTTGTTCGCTGATGATACAGCGCTGGTGGCTGATTCATGTGAGAAACTGCAGAAGCTGGTGACTGAGTTTGGTAAAGTGTGTGGAAGAAGAAAGTTTAGAGTAAATGTGAATAAGAGCAAGGTTATTAGGTACAGTAGGGTTGAGGGTCAAGCCAATTGGGAGGTGAGTTTGAATGGAGAAAAACTGGAGGAAGTGAAGTGTTTTAGATATCTGGGAGTGGATCTGGCAGCAGATGGAACCATGGAAGCGGAAGTGGATCATAGGGTGGGGGAGGGGGCGAAAATTCTGGGGGCCTTGAAGAATGTGTGGAAGTCGAGAACATTATCTCGGAAAGCAAAGATGGGTATGTTTGAAGGAATAGTGGTTCCAACAATGTTGTATGGTTGCGAGGCGTGGGCTATGGATAGAGTTGTGCGCAGGAGGATGGATGTGCTGGAAATGAGATGTTTGAGGACAATGTGTGGTTGAGGTGGTTTGACCGAGTGAGTAACGTAAGGGTAGAGAGATGTGTGGAAATAAAAAGAGCGTGGTTGAGAGAGCAGAAGAGGGTGTTTTGAAGTGGTTTGGGCACATGGAGAGAATGAGTGAGGAAAGATTGACCAAGAGGATATATGTGTCGGAGGTGGAGGGAACGAGGAGAAGAGGGAGACCAAATTGGAGGTGGAAAGATGGAGTGAAAAAGATTTTGTGTGATCGGGGCCTGAACATGCAGGAGGGTGAAAGGAGGGCAAGGAATAGAGTGAATTGGAGCGATGTGGTATACCGGGGTTGACGTGCTGTCAGTGGATTGAATCAAGGCATGTGAAGCGTCTGGGGTAAACCATGGAAAGCTGTGTAGGTATGTATATTTGCGTGTGCGGACGTATGTATATACATGTGTATGGGGGGAGGTTGGGCCATTTCTTTCGTCTGTTTCCTTGCCGGAGACTGCCAGGGGAAGGGGCGTTAATACAAGGTTTCATAATGCTCAGGAGGCCGGAGACTGCCAGGGGAAGGGGCGTTAATACAAGGTTTCATTATGCTCAGAAGGCCAGAGAATGCCAGGGGAAGGGGCGTTAATACTAGGTTTCATAATGCTCAGGAGGCCGGAGACTGCCAGGGGAAGGGGCGTTAATACTAGGTTTCATAATGCTCAGGAGGCCAGAGACTGCCAGGGGAAGGGGCGTTAATACTAGGTTTCATAATGCTCAGGAGGCCGGAGACTGCCAGGGGAAGGGGCGTTAATACAAGGTTTCATTATGCTCAGAAGGCCAGAGATGCCAGGGGAAGGGGCGTTAATACTAGGTTTCATAATGCTCAGGAGGCCAGAGACTGCCAGGGGAAGGGGCGTTAATACTAGGTTTCATAATGCTCAGGAGGCCAGAGACTGCCAGGGGAAGGGGCGTTAATACTAGGTTTCATAATGCTCAGGAGGCCGGAGACTGCCAGGGGAAGGGGCGTTAATACAAGGTTTCATTATGCTCAGAAGGCCAGAGAATGCCAGGGGAAGGGGCGTTAATACTAGGTTTCATAATGCTCAGGAGGCCGGAGACTGCCAGGGGAAGGGGCGTTAATACTAGGTTTCATAATGCTCAGGAGGCCAGAGACTGCCAGGGGAAGGGGCGTTAATACTAGGTTTCATCATGCTCAGGTGGCCAGAGACTGCCTGGGCCAAACCGTAAATATAAACAAAAATCAAATGACCTTCATCCACCACTGACTTAATTAAGTCAATACATCTTGGAGTGACTTAATACATCGCGATACATCAGTGTATCAAACCTGACCAAACTTAAAGTAACGGATAAAAAAAAAATAAAGTCTGTTTAAAGTGATAATGGAAGGGTCACGTGAACAGGTCATATGCAGGTCACGGGGAATGATGACAAGAAGCGGGTCCTCACTGGTTGGTCAGTGCAGAAAATGGGATGGTGGTTCGTAAGGGCGCAGCACGAAATGTGACCTTAATGATGACCTGGTGGTACCTAACCTGGCTATATTTTGGGGGAGAGGTCATGACCACTGATGAACTCGACCACAAGATAATAACATCATTTACTGAACCACATTCAAGTTACCTCACTCGTGGACGTGTTCGGAGGACGTGGCTCTCATACCCAGTTCACTCTTGAGGAAGAGGTCAAAGCTCACACTCACACAATGGTAGTGATCATGGATGTACATACTTAACTACACATACGAGACACTGGATATTAATAGTCTCTCTCTCTCTCTCTCTCTCTCTCTCTCTCTCTCTCTCTCTCTCTCTCTCTCTCTCTCTCCCTCCTGCTGCTGCCTCGTATGGCCAAAAAAGCGAAAAATACAGAAGGTAAACAAATACAGCAGGTAAACAAATACCGTAGGTAAACAAATAAAGTAGGTAAACAAATAAATGAGAATTCAGAAGCACCCCCCCAGTGCCAGATCGAGGGAGGGAGGGAGGGTGTGGTGGTGGTGTGAACGTATGAACAACGACGAAAGAAAAAAAGAGAAAGATGATAATCTACGCCTGACAACGAAGTGGAAGGTATACAAGACAATGTGTTAAACTTGAAGGCTTCTCAACTGGGAAGAGAGAGAGAGAGAGAGAGAGAGAGAGAGAGAGAGAGAGAGAGAGAGAGAGAGAGAGAGAGAGAGAGAGAGTTGTCAAGTCTTCAACAACACCATGAAACATACCGGAATTATACTGTATCACACACAAATGTATTATGACAGGCCAACCAGGAAGCGAGAGAGGCTATACTGTGTACTGCCAGGAGACATAGCAAACACGCATGGAACAACTACAGTAACATTTAAATAATAGGAAACATGCATGGAACAACTACAGTAACATTTAAATAATAGGAAACATGCATGGAACAACTACAGTAACATTCATATGAAAACCAGACATATGACTGAAGTTAGTTCCAGATGAAAGCAAATTATGTATATGACAAAAGAGAGAAATAAGAGGAGCGGTTAGCGCTACGCGTCTGCCCTTCTCATTTATGGTAAAATCTCATCGTAAGGTATTTACTCTCTCTCTCTCTCTCTCTCTCTCTCTCTCTCTCTCTCTCTCTCTCTCTCTCTCTCTCCTTGTTTCATACCTCCTGCGGTTCATTCCTTTGTACCTTAACACAGGAAATTCTTGCCTGCCTTCACGGAACTGATTCCACGGAGGGGGGTAGAGAGAGAGAGAGAGAGAGAGAGAGAGAGAGAGAGAGAGAGAGAGAGAGAGAGAGAGAGAGAGAGAGAGAGAGAGAGAGAAATATGTGGTAAGACGCAGCAGGGAGAGTGAGGCACTCTCTCTCTCTATATATATATGTCCAGTGTGGTCGGCTGGTCATCTGAGCTTTTGGCCCACCAGCCACCAGGGTCGTCCATACCCGTGGATGTAACCAGTTCCTGCAGGACCTGGTAAGGACATGATAGAAATATCCCTCGGTGCTTTGCCCTCAACCAGACAAGTGCTAACATACATACCTGCTAGGATACATCAACCCATTTCAATAAGTTGCTAGGATACATCAACCCATTTCAATAAGTTGCTAGGATACATCAACCAATTTCAATAAGTTGCTAGGATACATCAACCAAGTTCAATAAGTTGCTAGGATACATCAACCCATTTCAATAAGTTGCTAGGATACATCAACCAATTTCAATAAGTTGCTAGGATACATCAACCAAGTTCAATAAGTTGCTAGGATACATCAACCCATTTCAATAAGTTGCTAGGATACATCAACCAATTTCAATAAGTTGCTAGGATACATCAACCAATTTCAATAAGTTACTAGGATACATCAACCAATTTCAATAAGTTGCTAGGGTACATCAACCAATTTCAATAAGTTGCTAGGATACATCAACCAATTTCAATAAGTTGCTAGGATACATCAACCAATTTCAATAAGTTGCTAGGATACATCAACCAATTTCAATAAGTTGCTAGGATACATCAACCAATTTCAATAAGTTGCTAGGATACATCAACCAATTTCAATAAGTTGCTAGGATACATCAACCAATTTCAATAAGTTGTTAGGATACATCAACCAATTTTAATAAGTTGCTAGGATACATCAACCCATTTCAATAAGTTGCTAGGATACATCAACCAATTTCAATAAGTTGCTAGGATACATCAACCAATTTCAATAAGTTGCTAGGATACATCAACCAATTTTAATAAGTTGCTAGGATACATCAACCCATTTCAATAAGTTGCTGGGATACATCAACCAATTTCAACAAGTTGCTGGGATACATCAACCAATTTCAACAAGTTGCTGGGATACATCAACCAATTTTACAAAGTTGCTGGGATAAATCGACCAATTTCAATAAGTTGTTACGATGCATCAACCAATTCTAATAACTTCGGTGTCATGGCGCAAATAAATACCGTAAATTCCTAAGGCATAGCATTCAACATTTCTGTGTCAGTCGAGTAGGGAAACAATATCCACGTTCAGCATGTTCTTAATTTGAAGAACATTTTATATAAAGGTAAAGGAATGTTAGCTGCGCAGGCTACAGGAAGTGGCGAGGGGTGACTACATGAACGTTGGCCTTGGGGATGTGGGGCAGCCCCAACCCCGCCCCACCCCGTTACCCGTGGGGCAGCCCCAACCCCGCCCCACCCCGTTAACCGCCCAGTAGGGGAACACGCCCGCGCCTTTAACTATGTGATCCCCACAACACACTAACTCATCTCCCAGCGCCATACAGACCCATTTTCAGATCCCCCCACCCTCCTCATACCACAATCTTCATCGCTGCTCACCAGACACATCTGTATATTTCTTTTTCGAGCCATTTACTGTGTTATTGCATCACGTGTGAACATTTATTTCTTTTTCGTCAGTCCTTTACGTTCGCCTCTCTTGCCTATCCTAGGGTGTACGTCTCTATCTCTCTTTGATCGTTCTTTCAACCTGTCTGTTGGCGTTCTTTCTACCTGTCTGTTGGCGTTCTTTCAGCCAGTCTGTTGGCGTTCTTTCTACCTGTCTGTTGGCATTCTTTCAGCCTGTCTGTTGGCATTCTTTCAGCCTCTCTGTTGGCGTTCTTTCTACCTGTCTGTTGGCGTTCTTTCAACCTGTCTGTTGGCTTTCTTTCTACCTGTCTGTTGGCGTTCTTTCAGCCTGTCTGTTGGCGTTCTTTCTACCTGTCTGTTGGCGTTCTTTCAGCCTGTCTGTTGGCGTTCTTTCTACCTGTCTGTTGGCGTTCTTTCTACCTGTCTGTTGGCGTTCTTTCAACCTGTCTGTTGGCGTTCTTTCTACCTGTCTGTTGGCGTTCTTTCTACCTGTCTGTTGGCGTTCTTTCAGCCTGCCTGTTGGCGTTCTTTCAGCCTGCCTGTTGGCGTTCTTTCTACCTGTCTGCTGGCATTCTTTCTACCTCTCTGTTGGCGTTCTTTCAGCCTGTCTGTTGGCGTTCTTTCTAGCTGTCTGTTGGCGTTCTTTCAACCTGTCTGCTGGCGTTCTTTCTACTTGTCTGTTGGCGTTCTTTCTACCAGTCTGTTGGCGTTCTTCCTTCCTGTCTGTTGGCGTTCTTTCAACCTGTCTGTTGACGTTCTTTCAGCCTGTCTGTTGGCGTTCTTCCTACCTGTCTGTTGGCGTTCTTTCTACCTGTCTGTTGGCGTTCTTTCAGCCTGTCTGTTGGCGTTCTTCCTTCCTGTCTGTTGGCGTTCTTTCTACCTGTCTGTTGACGTTCTTTCAGCCTGTCTGTTGGCGTTCTTCCTACCTGTCTGTTGGCGTTCTTTCTACCTGTCTGTTGGCGTTCTTTCTAGCTGTCTGTTGGCGTTCTTTCAACCTGTCTGCTGGCGTTCTTTCTACTTGTCTGTTGGCGTTCTTTCAAACTGTCTGTTGGCGTTCTGGTTTCCTCTACCACTACTCTCCTTCTCTCGTCATTGCTTTATTCTGATTTTCTCTTTCCCATTTCATCCTTAACTTTAGGATTCTACTCTCACGGTTTCCCTTCCTCTTCCATCTCCACCCTTCCTACTCTCTCTCTCTCTCTCTCTCCTTTTCCGTCTCGTACTTAAGGTATTTTTTTTTAAATCTAAATCACACTTTTTTTTTTTTTATACAATTTTCCATCCCGCGTCTCCCTTACGATTTTTCACCTTCCCCTCCCACCATACAGCAGGCTCATCCCCTTTCATTACTCTCCCACAGGACCTCTCACCCTCCTCTCCCACCATACAGCAGGCTCATCCCCCTCCATTACTCTCCCACAGGACCTCTCACCCTCCTCTCCCACCATACAGCAGGCTCAGTCCCTTCCATTACTCTCCCACAGGACCTCTCACACCTCCCCTCCCACCATATAGCAGCCTAAGTCCCTTCCATTACTCTCCCAAAGAACCTCTCACACCTCCCCTCCCACCATATAGCAGGCTCAGTCCCTTCCATTACTCTCCCACAGCACCTCTCACACCTCCCCTCCCACCATACAGCAGGCTCAGACCCTCCCATTAGCACTGTAAACATCACTACTGAGAGCCTTCCCCCCACACAACACCCCATCCAGCCACCAGAACTCGCCCATTTTTCAGTGAGAATTTTTTTTTTATCTTTTTCATTTTAGTTTAATTTCCGTGCTCTCACGATGGCCCACTCTGATGCTCACTCATGCTGTGATCTCACGACACAACATTGTGGTAGCCCGACCCTCCTACTGCCAGTCAGGCTCAACCCTCCTACTGCCACCCTCACCAGTCAGGGTCGACCCTCCTACTGCCACCCTCACCAGTCAGGCTCAACCCTCCTACTGCCACCCTCACCAGTCAGGCTCGACCCTCCTACTGCCACTCTCACCAGTCAGGCTCAACCCTCCTACTGCCACTCTCACCAGTCAGGCTCGACCCTCCTACTGCCACTCTCACCAGTCAGGCTCAACCCTCCTACTGCCACCCTCACCAGTCAGGCTCAACCCTCCTACTGCCACCCTCACCAGTCAGGCTCGACCCTCCTACTGCCACCCTCACCAGTCAGGGTCGACCCTCCTACTGCCACCCTCACCAGTCAGGCTCAACCCTCCTACTGCCACCCTCACCAGTCAGGCTCAACCCTCCTACTGCCACTCTCACCAGTCAGGCTCAACCCTCCTACTGCCACTCTCACCAGTCAGGGTCGACCCTCCTACTGCCACTCTCACCAGTCAGGCTCAACCCTCCTACTGCCACCCTCACCAGTCAGGCTCGACCCTCCTACTGCCACCCTCACCAGTCAGGGTCGACCCTCCTACTGCCACCCTCACCAGTCAGGCTCGACCCTCCTACTGCCACTCTCACCAGTCAGGCTCAACCCTCCTACTGCCACTCTCACCAGTCAGGCTCGACCCTCCTACTGCCACTCTCACTCGCCCAATTCCATGAAAATTCTAATTTCGTCGTATTTTCGGGGAAGTGTTTATTGCTTCCACCAGCAGCTGAGGAGGCCACAGATTTTTACCTTCCTGTATCATCTTTTTTTTTTCTACGATAGTATCGAAATCTGGCAAGATATTTGCGTGGATTTACGATATGTTTACCAGCGGTAAACATACGATGGGCTGATAAGATATGGAAGTTATTAACGATCACTTGAAGGCCCAGCGTCTGCCTGTTAATTCAACTGGAGGAAGGCGCTGGAGGGGAGGTGTTGATGTCCCTACAGCCAGGGAGGGTGTGGTGGCCAGGATGGCTGACTGGGGGAGATGAATGATCACGAAGAAGCAATGGAGGATTAATCATGGAGGATTAATCATGGAGGATTCGGCGGGGTGAAGAAGGTGGGTGCACGGAAGGTGGAGAGGTAGCCTGGGGAGGAGGTGGAGTAGGATGGAGGGGAGGTATGGGTGGTGTGGGTTGTAGAGGGAGGTGAGGTGGGGTTGGGCCACAACCCTCACCTGGACCTGCCTCACTTGGCCAGCCTCTCCAGCCAGACAACTCGTCATCATCACATGTAAACAAAATCATGTATTCGTTCGCTATGGTGTTACCTGTCGTGACGCTGTGTTTGCTTATCTGTCAACCTAACTGTATTTGTCTGTCTGCCACTTTTCCTGTCCGTCTTTGTCTGCCGGTGTACGCCAAGCGACTGCCCAGCCTCAGACTTGGACAAAATCCCGTTGTAGGTATTTTTAGGTTAGGTTGATACTGCTTTGTCTCGCTCGTTTTCTTTTGATATTCATCATTACCAACTTCGCTAAACATGTCTATCTAACTTTCTACATCTTTACATCTTATATATATATATATATATATATATATATATATATATATATATATATATATATATATATATATTCATTAATCATATTAGTCATTCACAATTAATTGTTTTAGTCTACAGTACGAATGTGTAGTTGGCAATACTCTTCAGTCAATGTTACTAGTTCCTTTTTCATTCACAGTTTGTGGTCAGCTATAGTCCTGGGTTACTCACAATGTACTCACGCTGGAGATCACTCAGGCACTTGCACTCTTCACTTGTGTAGCAACATTCACTCTTGCCACTCTTAGTGGTCGCCCTATTGATAAACACATTATCATTATCACTCTTTTCGTTAATGACTGGGGTCTTGATAATGAATTATATCCTGAGTACCATATCTTCGACATCATCAGCTGCTTTGTTCGTTATGTTGGAGGGATTCTCGCCATATATCTAACTCAGAAAGGGACAATATTTGTGGAAAGGAACATCACCATCTCTTCTGACCCTTTCACTGCGTTAGAACTAGTCTAGAAATGAGGGTGAGAAAGATTGAACAGCAATTTAGAGAAATTGTGTAGACCATAAGCAAAAAAGTATTAGGTCATCTGTTTTAGTGCATGTGGAGAGATGATACGCTAACCAGAGTTGATTATTTCGAACGAAGGAAAGCTAGAAGAAGAGAAATCCTGACCACGTACGGTACAACATGTTTCCGGACTATCACTTACCACACTTCAGCCAGGAGGGTAGCATGTCCCTCGGACCGGCTGCTGTCTGCAACCTACAACTTTTATTTATGCCCACTTACAAGGCAGCTTGAAGACCGATTCTTGTCTTACATGTGAGTGTTGTTGAGGGGGCATCGTACTGCCACTCAGTGAGACAAGCACAGCTTGTGATGCAAGGGTGACGAGCCGAGATGCTGTAAGAGGTAAACTATGTGGTGGGTGGCTGACTGTGTTGCCGAGGTTCATGGCGGCCATAAATTCAGCCGATGGCTGACTGATGGTCAACTGATAGAATCTTTAAGGGAGAGGTGATTACCCCATCACACACAACAAAACTGCTGGAGTTAACGTCGTATTTAGATCGTTGGCGCGGTAAGAGATGTTGGTCAACGTTAACGGCAACGGAAGAGTAAGGCCTCACACTGAAATACACATGTCGGGCGTAGGATTAAACAATAAATGTCTTCAGTGTTTAAACTGGAGCAAGAGATTATATCTAAGATATACACCATCCGTGTCGGGCATCAAGGAGTATATTTTCTCCCCAGAGTGTCCTAAAATACTCCGATATTCCCAACTTTCGCGCAAGAAAGTTATTCTGTCAAAGGCACCCCAAACTTTTTCCACGAGCTTATCGCGAACATATATACCCATTAAACCGGGGAAATGAAATCCTAAATGTTCCCTAAGAGCGGCAATAAACTACCTAACCTTTCACATAATTACATAACAAGAATAAAGATAAGATTTGTATTTTATTTCTAATTTTGCATCACGCCAGCGAGCGACGTTACCCGGGCTAGCCAATCCTCAACCGAACAATGGCGTCGTGCTGCTGCTACCAACCTGATTTTAACTTGCTCATGTCGAGCGTCAACACCGTGTTTGCTGCCCTCTGCCCCCACCTGAGGAGATGGCTTGGGTCCTGTCTCCTGCAGGTGAGGGCTTGAGGGCTGACTGCTTCCCTAGTTCAGGTAAGGGCTGCATTTACACTATCACAGGTGTGGGCCTGAGGGCTGACGTCTCTGGCAGAGGGGCAGGTGATGGCTGAGGGCTGCTCGTGCCTAGACATGGCTGAGGGCTGCTATTGTCTATAGAGAGGTGAAAGCTGTTGGCGCCTAAACAGGGTTGAGGGCTGCTAATGTCTCGGGAGGGCTGAGGGCTGCAGATGCCTAGGGAGGGCTGAGGGCTGCTGATGCCTAGGGAGGGCTGAGGGCTGCTGATGCCTAAGGAGGGCTGAGGGCTGCTGATGCCTAGGGAGGGCTGAGGGCTGCTGATGACCAAGGCGACTGAGGGTTGCGGAAGCTATGAGAAGGGAGGCAGAGTGGGTGATATAAGTCTTTCCTGTGCTGAGAAAATGAAATTCTTCCTCTTTGTGTGTGTGTGTGTGTGTGTGTGTGTGTGTGTGTGTGTGTGTGTGTACATATATATATATATATATATATATATATATATATATATATATATATATATATATATATATATATATATATATATGGGAGGGTATTGATTGAGAGGGTGAAGGCATGTACAGAGCATCAGATTGGGGAAGAGCAGTGTGGTTTCAGAAGTGGTAGAGGATGTGTGGATCAGGTGTTTGCTTTGAAGAATGTATGTGAGAAATACTTAGAAAAGCAAATGGATTTGTATGTAGCATTTATGGATCTGGAGAAGGCATAAGATAGAGTTGATAGAGATGCTCTGTGGAAGGTATTAAGAATATATGGTGTGGGAGGAAAGTTGTTAGAAGCAGTGAAAAGTTTTTATCGAGGATGTAAGGCGTGTGTACGTGTAGGAAGAGAGGAAAGTGATTGGTTCTCAGTGAATGTAGGTTTGCGGCAGGGGTGTGTGATGTCTCCATGGTTGTTTAATTTGTTTAAGGATGGGGTTGTTAGGGAGGTAAATGCAAGAGTTTTGGAAAGAGGGGCAAGTATGAAGTCTGTTGGGGATGAGAGAGCTTGGGAAGTGAGTCAGTTGTTGTTCGCTGATGACACAGCGCTGGTGGCTGATTCATGTGAGAAACTGCAGAAGCTGGTGAGTGAGTTTGGTAAAGTGTGTGGAAGAAGAAAGTTAAGAGTAAATGTGAATAAGAGCAAGGTTATTAGGTACAGTAGGGTTGAGGGTCAAGTCAATTGGGAGGTGAGTTTGAATGGAGAAAAACTGGAGGAAGTGAAGTGTTTTAGATATCTGGGAGTGGATCTGGCAGCGGATGGAACCATGGAAGCGGAAGTGGATCATAGGGTGGGGGAGGGGGCGAAAATTCTGGGGGCCTTGAAGAATGTGTGGAAGTCGAGAACATTATCTCGGAAAGCAAAAATGGGTATGTTTGAAGGAATAGTGGTTCCAACAATGTTGTATGGTTGCGAGGCGTGGGCTATGGATAGAGTTGTGCGCAGGAGGATGGATGTGCTGGAAATGAGATGTTTGAGGACAATGTGTGGTGTGAGGTGGTTTGATCGAGTGAGTAACGTAAGGGTAAGAGAGATGTGTGGAAATAAAAAGAGCGTGGTTGAGAGAGCAGAAGAGGGTGTTTTGAAGTGGTTTGGGCACATGGAGAGGATGAGTGAGGAAAGATTGACCAAGAGGATATATGTGTCGGAGGTGGAGGGAACAAGGAGAAGAGGGAGACCAAATTGGAGGTGGAAAGATGGAGTGAAAAAGATTTTGTGTGATCGGGGCCTGAACATGCAGGAGGGTGAAAGGAGGGCAAGGAATAGAGTGAATTGGAGCGATGTGGTATACCGGGGCTGACGTGCTGTCAGTGGATTGAATCAAGGCATGTGAAGCGTCTGGGGTAAACCATGGAAAGCTGTGTAGGTATGTATATTTGCGTGTGTGGACGTATGTATATACATGTGTATGGGGGGGGGCCCATTTCTTTCGTCTGTTTCCTTGCGCTACCTCGCAAACGCGGGAGACAGCGACAAAGTATAGAAAAAAAAATATATATATTATATATATATATATATATATATATATATATATATATATATATATATATATATATATATTATCCCTGGGGATAGGGAAGAAAGAATACTTCCCACGTATTCCCTGCGTGTCGTAGAAGGCGACTAAAAGGGGAGGGAGCGGGTGGCTGGAAATCCTCCCCTCTCGTTTTTTTTTTTTTTTTAATTTTCCAAAAGAAGGAACAGAGAAGAGGGCCACGTGAGGATATTCCCTTAAAGGCCCAGTCCTCTGTTCTTAACGCTACCTCGCTAACGCGGGAAATGGCGAACAGTATGAAAGAAAGATACACAGTGCTCGCGAATGAAGTAGAGGCGCTGGAGGAAAGGTGGGGGTGGGAGGTTAATACTACTTCTCGACAATTATCAAGGATCAACATGAATTAATATCATAACATCTGTGTCTTCAACAACCACAACTAATACTTTGCTAGTCTTCATTTTCTCTTTACACCCACCTTGATACAACCAGGAACTGTACCATCAAGGTTATGATGTTACAACCAGGAACTGTACCATCAAGGTTATGATGTTACAACCAGGAACTGTACCATCAAGGTTATAATGTTACAACCAGGAACTGTACCATCAAGGTTATGATACCGTTACAACCAGGAACTGTACCATCAAGGTTATGATACCGTTACAACCAGGAACTGTACCATCAAGGTTATGATACCGTTACAACCAGGAACTGTACCATCAAGGTTATGATACCGTTACAACCAGGAACTGTACCATCAAGGTTATGATGTTACAACCAGGAACTGTACCATCAAGGTTATGATGTTACAACCAGGAACTGTACCATCAAGGTTATGATGCCGTTACAACCAGGAACTGTACCATCAAGGTTATGATACCGTTACAACCAGGAACTGTACCATCAAGGTTATGATACCGTTACAACCAGGAACTTACTGTACAATCAAGGTTATGTTACCGTTACAACCAGGAACTGTACCATCAAGGTTATGATACCGTTACAACCAGGAACTGTACCATCAAGATTATGATGTTACAATCAGGAACTGTACCATCAAGGTTATGATGTTACAACCAGGAACTGTACCATCAAGGTTATGATACCGTTACAACCAGGAACTGTACCATCAAGGTTATGATACCGTTACAACCAGGAACTGTACCATCAAGGTTATGATGTTACAATCAGGAACTGTACCATCAAGGTTATGATACCGTTACAACCAGGAACTGTACCATCAAGGTTATGATGCCGTTACAACCAGGAACTGTACCATCAAGGTTATGATACCGTTACAACCAGGAACTGTACCATCAAGGTTATGATACCGTTACAACCAGGAACTGTACCATCAAGGTTATGTTACCGTTACAACCAGGAACTGTACCATCAAGGTTATGATGTTACAACCAGGAACTGTACCATCAAGGTTATGATGTCGATAAGGGTCCAATTCTGGCCTAGATTTCACACATGGCCGCCTTCAGCTTCGGTATAGACGAAGCATCTCTCTTACGTGATGTGAATTCCAGGATCAGTCACTGAAAATCTTCACTGCACAGTGCTCCAGCAGTGACCGGTGTGACAGGCAGCCCCCATCTATCATGAACACTTCGACCTTGCAATGTGTGAAAAAAATTTGGACGATAGTCACACAGCAGCTCGAGGTATGACTGTGTCTGGTCATAATTTAATTCTCTGGCAATACTACCAGTTTTCGCCAACACCATAATAACTCGAACACTCCAATATCTTCAGGGAACTTTACAGTGCTTGTAGTGCACCTGGGGTCACATGGAGCACAGCCTGGTCGACTGTACATACGTTTGGCACAGCCTGGTCGACTGTACACACGTTTGGCACAGCCTGGTCGACTGTACATACGTTTGGCACAGCCTGGTCGACTGTACACACGTTTGGCACAGCCTGGTAGATTGTACACACGTTTGGCACAGCCTGGTCGACTGTACACACGTTTGGCACAGCCTGGTCGACTGTACACACGTTTGGCACAGCCTGGTCGACTGTACACACGTTTGGCACAACCTGGTCGACTGTACACACGTTTGGCACAGCCTGGTCGACTGTACACACGTTTGGCACAGCCTGGTCGACTGTACACACGTTTGGCACAGCCTGGTCGACTCCACACTCACTTGGCACAGCCTGGTTGACTGTACACACGTTTGGCACAGCCTGGTAGACTGTACACACGTTTGGCACAGCCTGGTAGACTGTACACACGTTTGGCATAGCCTGGTCGACTGTACACACGTTTGGCACAGCCTGGTCGACTCCACACTCACTTGGCACAGCCTGGTTGACTGTACACACGTTTGGCACAGCCTGGTAGACTGTACACACGTTTGGCATAGCCTGGTAGATTGTACACACGTTTGGCACAGCCTGGTCGACTGTACACACGTTTGGCATAGCCTGGTAGACTGTACACACGTTTGGCACAGCCTGGTCGACTGTACACACGTTTGGCACAGCCTGGTAGACTGTACACACGCTTGGCACAACCTGGTCGACTGTACACACGTTTGGCACAGCCTGGTAGACTGTACACACGTTTGGCATAGCCTGGTAGACTGTACACACGTTTGGCACAACCTGGTCGACTGTACACACGTTTGGCATAGCCTGGTAGACTGTACACACGTTTGGCACAGCCTGGTCGACTGTACACACGTTTGGCACAGCCTGGTAGACTGTACACACGTTTGGCACAGCCTGGTAGACTGTACACACGTTTGGCACAGCCTGGTAGACTGTACACACGTTTGGCACAGCCTGGTAGACTGTACACACGTTTGGCACAGCCTGGTAGATTGTACACACGTTTGGCACAGCCTGGTCGACTGTACACACGTTTGGCATAGCCTGGTAGACTGTACACACGTTTGGCACAGCCTGGTCGACTGTACACACGTTTGGCACAGCCTGGTAGACTGTACACACGCTTGGCACAACCTGGTCGACTGTACACACGTTTGGCACAGCCTGGTAGACTGTACACACGTTTGGCATAGCCTGGTAGACTGTACACACGTTTGGCACAACCTGGTCGACTGTACACACGTTTGGCATAGCCTGGTAGACTGTACACACGTTTGGCACAGCCTGGTCGACTGTACACACGTTTGGCACAGCCTGGTAGACTGTACACACGTTTGGCACAGCCTGGTAGACTGTACACACGTTTGGCACAGCCTGGTAGACTGTACACACGTTTGGCACAGCCTGGTAGATTGTACACACGTTTGGCACAGCCTGGTCGACTGTACACACGTTTGGCATAGCCTGGTAGACTGTACACACGTTTGGCACAGCCTGGTCGACTGTACACACGTTTGGCACAGCCTGGTAGACTGTACACACGCTTGGCACAGCCTGGTAGACTGTACACACGCTTGGCACAACCTGGTCGACTGTACACACGTTTGGCACAGCCTGGTCGACTGTACACACGTTTGGCACAGCCTGGTAGACTGTACACACGCTTGGCACAACCTGGTCGACTGTACACACGTTTGGCACAGCCTGGTCGACTGTACACACGTTTGGCACAGCCTGGTCGCCCACCGCAGGAAAATCTTGCATGACGAAGAACGAGTCATGTGAGTTTCGTGTTGTCGAGAGAGAGAGAGAGAGAGAGAGAGAGAGAGAGAGAGAGAGAGAGAGAGAGAGAGAGAGAGAGAGAGAGAGAGAGAGAGAGAGAGAGAGAAGGTGATCACCGCGGCTCACACCCACGCTGCTGAATGCACTCTGACCTTCTCTCGTGCAAAGATGTCACCACTGGTACAGACCACCTGGTATGGTGCTGTCTTGTGGGTTATCAGTCATGTTCGTGTACGTACGGCTTTATCCGTCATGTCTGTGTATGTATATATATGTATACGTTGAGATGTATAGGTATGTATATGTGCGTGTGCGGACGTGTATGTATATACATGTGTATGTGGGTGGGTTGGGCCATTCTTTCGTCTGTTTCCTTGCGCTACCTCGCTGACGCGGGAGACAGCGACAATGTATGATAATATATATATATATATATATATATATATTACTATGAGCCTACGGGGAAAATGAAACACGATAAGTTCCCGAGTGCATTTTCGTGTAATAATCATATCATCAGGGGAGACACATGAGAGAAATATAACAGTCAGTTGATGTACAACGAAGAGACGTAGTTAGGGTGTGGGAAGAAAGCCACTGGAAGCAGCGAGAAGCTTTTATCAAGAGTTTTAGGCAAGCGTACAAGTAAGAATAAAGGAGAGTGAGTGGTTCTATGTGAAGGCTGGTGTAAGACTAGGGTGTATGACGTCACCATGGTTGTTCAATATGTTTATGGATAGGGTGGTGAGGGAGGTAAATGCAAGAGTCTTGTGGGTGAGCGGGGGAGGGGGGGGGGGGATGAAATGTGTCAGTGTTTTTTTGCTGATGACTCAGCACTGGTGGTTGATTTGAGTGAGAAACTGCAAGATTTGGTGACTGAGGTTGAAAGTGTGTGTGAAAGGAAGATCATTAAATTTAGCAGGGTTGAGAGGCAGGTTAGTTGAGGTGTGGGACTGACTGAAGAAAATTTAGAGGAAGTGAAGTGTTTTAGATACCTGGGAGTGGACATGGCAGGAAATGGAGGCGGAAGCGAATCATAGGGTGGGTGAGGGGGTGAATGTTCTGTGAACATTAAGGAATGCATGGAAAGATAGGTCATTATATGGGAGAACGAAATGGGTATATTTGAAGGTATAGTATAGTAGTCCCAGCGATGTTGTAAGGCTGTGCGAAGGAGGCTGGAGGTACTGGAAATGAAATGTTTGAGGACAATATGTGGTGTGAGGTGGTTTGATCGGGTAAGTAATGAAAGGGTAAAACAAAAATATGGTAATCAAAAAGTGCGGCTGAGTGAGCAGAAGAGGGTGTGCTGAAATGGTTTGGACATACGGAAAGAATGAGTGAGGAAACGTTGACAAAGAGGATATATGTGTCAGAGGTGGGGGGACTAAATTGGAGAGAGAAGGATGGAATTAAAAAGAATTTAAATGACAGGGGTCTGAACATGCAGGAGCGTGAAAGGTTTGCACGGGATAGAATGAAATGGAATGATGTATACGGGGGTCGACGTGCTGTCAGTGGACTAAACCACTGCATGTTGAGGCGGCCGTAAGAAAAAAATAAAAAATAAACTGAAGCTTGGTCGTGGATATGGAGCTGTGGTTTCGATACAATGTACATGATAGCTAGAGAATGAATGTGAGTGCTGATTTTCTACGTCTGTTCTCAGCATTACCTCGCTGACGCGGGTAAAATGTGTGTGTGTGTGTGTGTGTGTGTGTGTGTGTGTGTGTGTGTGTGTGTGTGTGTGTGTGTGGACTGGGATGGTAAGTAAACATAAGTCAGGGCTTTTGGGTTATATTCTACTAATGCCTGGGCTCGTACAGAAACCTTCCCCAGAGAGAAATTATGAAAATACACAGACGCAAGACTATGGCATCCCCGCAGGTTCACGCCACCACCTCGCTGGACGCCACATAGTGTTCCTCCCAGGCCGTCTGGTCCTCCCCAAGTCTCCTGTACCATAACCCACGTTCTGGTCCCGCTATCTCCTCTGCCGGTCTGGTCCAACGAACGAATGCCTCCCGCTTGTTGGTCACTTCTCCTAACTACATGTGGGCTGCTTCTATAGCTTTCCGCATTCGTTTGCTCGATCCTAACCCCACCGAACCTAACCAAACCTAACCTAACCTAACCTTGCGTCAGCACCTTGGTAGGCGTCCATATTTGTCCATTTGATGTCCTTTGATGATATAAACCAGCTTTATGTTCACTGTTTCTCTCACACCTCGCTAAGCTTTACCATAGTACGTGACCCTGATAATCAGTTCAGAGATTACCTATATACTCCACTTCTACCAACTGGTAATATCTTCTCCCCTGACGAAGTGGCAATGTCTCTTCTCGTCCTTTGTGAGCATCTGCTCATATCTGTGGCCCTTCTTGAATTTGGGACACTCACATACCTCCCGTTTATTAGTGTTGCTCTCACCATGCCCTATGCTCATTTTCATTATGCTATGGGTCTTCCTGGGTTTGATTAATAAACCTTTAGGGTAATATAACTTCTCATGATCGCCTGTTCTGGATCTCCAAGTACTTGTCGCTCTGTATGCACATTGCCTTCAAAGCCAGGCCATTACTCCAGATGTCACGCCTTCGTCCTGGGCCAAACGACAATGAATTAAATCCTTCTTGATGAGAGGGAAGAAAGCGCTATCCCCTGGGTCAGACCTCCGCATGAACGTAATCTAAAAACAGCGACTTACCTTACCTTGCTCTACCCTCTCGTCTGCCACTGTAAACTGTTTATCTCTGTGTTTACACCGTTCAACATTCTCAATTTACAGCCTCCGTTACTCTCCTTGGGAGGTATCGTTCTTCCCCCGTCCATATACCTGTCCCACGTGACGGTAATGTCTATGATCCTTCTGTCTCTAAGGCCCTGTAGACGGGAGGACAGGCCAACACAGCACCGAGGGCGGGGCTCACCAACGGACAGACGCCTGTGTTGTCTGTCATCTTCGCTGATTGGTCAGTGTTCCACACACGTCACACACAAGACATGGGTTAACACGTCGTCTGTTTCTGATGGCGGCAGATCCTCACCTTAATGATATTTCCCGTCTTACTGGCTGCTTGAAAAGGCACTTCCACTGGCAAGCTGGTGAAGGAAAGCTTGCCAACTTTACCACCACAGACTCGGCGCTCTGCACAGCCTATCCCTCAGATCCGTCTAAAGTTTTCAAGAGCGAGAAACTCCACTAACTCATTTCCTGACCATCGAAGAAGTACAACACTATCTACACCACTCTGGCCAGTCATCTCTGATATAGAACTTTCTCGAATGTTCTTTCCTTTTTTTTTCGAATAATCTAAAACAGATGACGTCATCTGCTTCACTTTCATTATACGAGCAAATTCATCGTAAACTATAAAGATATTGTGGTAATTCTTTAAATTGTTTATAATTTTGTTCTGAACGATAGTTTCCATAAGTTTCCAACACTAGATGGAGAAATAATTTTGGCCATTGATTTTCGAGCAGTGACTAATTATTATTTTCCTTGAATATCGGTGTTACATTAACAAACTTCCATTCATCTGGAACTTTTCCAGTAGCAAGTGACATATTACAGAGAACAGTTGAGGGCTTCACTATCCCAGGTGAGGGCTTCGCTATCCCAGTTGAAGGCTTCACTGTCCCAGTTGAAGGCTTCACTATCCCAGTTGAGGGCTTCACTATCCCAGTTGAAGGCTTCACTGTCCCAGTTGAAGGCTTCACTATCCCAGTTGAAGGCTTCACTATCCCAGTTGAAGGCTTCACTATCCCAGTTGAAGGCTTCACTATCCCAGTTGAGTGCTTCACTATCCCAGTTGAAGGCTTCACTATCCCAGTTCAGGGCTTCACTATCCCAGTTGAAGGCTTCACTATCCCAGTTGAAGGCTTCACTATCCCAGTTCAGGGCTTCACTATCCCAGTTGAAGGCTTCACTATCCCAGTTGAGGGCTTCACTATCCCAGTTGAAGGCTTCACTATCCCAGTTCAGGGCTTCACTATCCCAGTTCAGGGCTTCACTATCCCAGTTGAAGGCTTCACTATCCCAGTTGAAGGCTTCACTATCCCAGTTGAAGGCTTCACTATCCCAGTTCAGGGCTTCACTATCCCAGTTGAAGGCTTCACTATCCCAGTTGAAGGCTTCACTATCCCAGTTCAGGGCTTCACTATCCCAGTTGAAGGCTTCACTATCCCAGTTCAGGGCTTCACTATCCCAGTTGAAGGCTTCACTATCCCAGTTGCGGGCTTCACTATCCCAGTTGAAGGCTTCACTATCCCAGTTGAAGGCTTCACTATCCCAGTTGAAGGCTTCACTATCCCAGTTGCGGGCTTCACTATCCCAGTTCAGGGCTTCAATATCCCAGTTCAGGGCTTCACTATCCCAGTTGCGGGCTTCACTATCCCAGTTGAAGGCTTCACTATCCCAGTTGCGGGCTTCACTATTCCAGTTCAGGGCTTCACTATCCCAGTTGCGGGCTTCACTATCCCAGTTGAAGGCTTCACTATCCCAGTTGCGGGCTTCACTATTCCAGTTCAGGGCTTCACTATTCCCAGTTCAGGGCTTCACTATCCCAGTTCAGGGCTTCACTATCCCAGTTCAGGGCTTCACTATCCCAGTTCAGGGCTTCACTATCCCAGTTCAGGGCTTCACTATCCCAGTTCAGGGCTTCACTATCCCAGTTCCGGGCTTCACTTATCCAGTTGAGGCTTCACTATTCCAGTTCAGGGCTTCACTATTCCAGTTCAGGGCTTCACTATCCAGTTCAGGGCTTCACTATCCCAGTTCAGGGCTTCACTATTCCAGTTCAGGGCTTCACTATCCCAGTTGCAGGGCTTCACTATCCCAGTTCAGGGCTTCACTATTCCCAGTTCAGGGCTTCACTATCCCAGTTCAGGGCTTCACTATCCAGTTCAGGGCTTCACTATCCCAGTTCAGGGCTTCACTATCCCAGTTCAGGGCTTCACTATCCCAGTTGAGGGCTTCACTATCCCAGGTGAGGGCTTCACTATCCCAGTTCAGGGCTTCACTATCCCAGTTCAGGGCTTCACTATCCCAGTTCAGGGCTTCACTATCCCAGTTCAGGGCTTCAATATCCCAGTTCAGGGCTTCACTATCCCAGTTGAGTGCTTCACTATCCCAGTTGAAGGCTTCACTATCCCAGGTGAGGGCTTCACTATCCCAGTTGAGTGCTTCACTATCCCAGTTGAAGGCTTCACTATCCCAGGTGAGGGCTTCACTATCCCAGTTGAAGGCTTCACTATCCCAGGTGAGGGCTTCACTATCCCAGTGAGGGCTTCACTATCCCAGTTGAGTGCTTCACTATCCCAGGTGAGGGTTTCACTATCCCAGGTGAGGGCTTCACTATCCCAGTTCAGGGCTTCACTATCCCAGGTGAGGGCTTCACTATCCCAGTTGAAGGCTTCACTATCCCAGTTGAGTGCTTCACTATCCCAGGTGAGGGCTTCACTATCCCAGTTGAAAGCTTCACTATCCCAGTTCAGGGCTTCAATATCCCAGTTCAGGGCTTCACTATCCCAGTTGAAGGCTTCACTATCCCAGTTGAAGGCTTCACTATCCCAGGTGAGGGCTTCACTATCCCAGTTCAGGGCTTCACTATCCCAGTTGAAAGCTTCACTATCCCACTTGAGGGCTTCACTATCCCAGTTGAAGGCTTCACTATCCCAGGTGAGGGCTTCACTATCCCAGTTGAAGGCTTCACTATCCCAGGTGAGGGCTTCACTATCCCAGGTGAGGGCTTCACTATCCCAGTTCAGGGCTTCACTATCCCAGGTGAGGGCTTCACTATCCCAGTTCAGGGCTTCACTATCCCAGGTGAGGGCTTCACTATCCCAGTTGCGGGCTTCACTATCCCAGGTGAGGGCTTCACTATTCCAGTTTTCTTCTTTCATTATCCTGGGATCAAACTTATCCAAGTCCTGACGTTTTATTCATTTTCGTTTCATTCATTACTGATCGCACATCTTCAGCTTCAATGTCACTGTGTGGTTGATCGCTATACACTCTGAGTCATGGAACTGGATTCGGGATGTGAGTTGTGTCTTCAACTGTAAACACATATGCAAAATAAATACATAAAATAACTGATAAATAAGTATATGAATAATGAAAGATCTTCGCCATGGCTTCGATGTCTTTTTAACGTCACCGTTTTCTGTAATCAATCGACTAATTCAATGGGTAACGAATCTCTTAAATTTAAAGATAACTATAGAACTCCTTAAGGCTTCTTTTGCTATTCTCGACAATTAAACGCTTCAAACTATACCAATATATACATGATTTACTCTACAATACTAGTTATTAGTCTCTCTGAGTTTCTTAGGTGCTGCTTTCGTAAACAACAGACACTATTTTATTTCCCTGTCCTTCATATTGGCTTTGCGTTGGCGGACGCTCGAGTACTGGCCACGAACATTGCCTCTCAAAGTTTTACTGAAGGTTTCCCTATGCTATTTGTATCCTGTCTCCACTGACGTCACTCCTAGACTTGCCTGTTAAGAGGAACGATCATTTGAATTTGCAAGTCTAATAATCTGGTCTATTGTTTTTCTCCCGCGACTTTCATGTTCATCAACATGATATACATTGTTCAAAGTTAACGTAAAAGTAATGTGTCGTGAATCACTTGTAGCAGAAAACGTTTCTTTAATCTTATGAACAAGATGCATCCTGATCTCTAGCCAGAAGTGAATGTAAAATGCTCATGTCAAGACTAATAGTTCATCAAGTCACTACATTGGGACGCGCTTCAACATATTTCGGTACACCCGACGCCCGAAGCTACTGGGATGGGACTGTCCCAACTTAGACACAGGATGGTTGAGCTCTGCCAGTGTAGTCAAGTGTTGTTCATGTCTCTGCTGCTAAATTGATCATAAAGTCTATCACAGACCTGTGGTAAGTGTGCGACCGACCTACACACGAGTCTTACTGTCACTTTCTAAAGAGGTTTATCTTTAATTACTACAACAATAATGTAGAATTATATATATATATATATATATATATATATATATATATATATATATATATATATATATATATATATATATATATATATTATCTATTTCGTTATACTTTGTCGCTGTCTCCCGCGTTAGCGAGGTAGCGCAAGGAAACAGACGAAAGAATGGCCCAACCCACCCACATACACATGTATATACATACACGTCCACACACGCACATATACATACCTATACATCTCAACGCATACATATATATACATACACAAACATATACATATATACATATGTACATGATTCATACTGTCTGCCCTTATTCATTCCCGTCGCCACCCCGCCACACATGAAATGACAACCCCCTCCCCCCGCTTGCGCGCGAGGTAGCGCCACAGGACTCCCATATATCTTTATAAAACTCTCGCAGCGCTCAGGAAGTCGACCAGGTCCACCGTGAGGAAGCATATATCACAATATGTATTAATGACTTTTGTGTGTGTGTGTGTGTGTGTGTGTGTGTGTGTGTGTGTGTGGTGTTCACTACAGGAGAGTGTAGCAGTCAGTGTAGGTGTGTTCAGTGTGCATGACGAGGGCTGAGGTGTGGTGTATGGATGTCTGTGGTTATGCAAGAACAGAAGTTATTGCCACAGCAGTAGATGGCGTGTGACATGGATGTAACGCGCGGTAACACTGGCCGGCTACTGACCGTACACAGAGCAGTGTTACAACTCTCGGCAATGGACAACGACGTTACGTAACCTCACAGCAGGTAGTCAAGCCTCGTTACTAGTGTGACTAACTAATGCGTTACTGTCTGATACACACGAGTCATACCTCTACCTCACTGACCTACGATAAGTCTCAAGTAGAAGTCCACTACTGGATCATACTGACCCATATTGTGTACACTTGATCTTGTTTGTCTATGAACAGACCGTGTTACCAGCGCTGCTACTGATGTAAGAATATAGTGTGTTAAATTGGCAACATCTAACAATATGCGTTGCCATATCTCTACATATATACCACGCCAACAAAGTTCTTTGCAACCTATATATATATATAGAAAGTTTTGTGGGGTCTGGATGTGGAAAGGGAGCTGTGGTTTCGGTGCATTATTACATGACAGCTAGAGACTGAGTGTGAACGAATGTGGCCTTTGTTGTCTGTTCATAGCGCTACCTCTCGGGGTGCTTTTTCAAGTGTGGCGGGGTGGCGATGGAAATGGATGAAGGCAGCAAGTATGAATATGTATATGTGTATATATGAATATATATATGTGTATATATGAATATGTATGTATACGTTGAAATGTATAGGTATGTATATGTACGTGTGTGGGCGTTTATGTATATACATGTGTATGTGGGTGGGTTGGGCCATTCTTCGTCTGTTTCCTTGCGCTACCTGGCTAACGCGGGAGACGACGATTAAGTATAATAAATAAATAAATATAAACTATATATATATATATATATATATATATATATATATATATATATATATACATAGAGAGAGAGAGAGAGAGAGAGAGAGAGAGAGAGAGAGAGAGAGAGAGAGAGAGAGAGAGAGAGAGAGAGAGAGAGAGAGAGAGAGAGAGAGACTGGGTTGGACATTCTGCAGAAGCATAAGTCTAGACACAAGTATTTTAGCTGCATATTTCCCTCCCTCCGTGTATGAGGCGAGGGAACGTGTTGGCTGGTTGGTGTATAGTAGCCAGTATGGGTTGAGGAGCCAAGCCCCCACCAGATGTACCCAGCCTGGCACACACACACACACACACACCCTCCCTCCCTCACCACCTCTGATGTACTGACTTGTTTTCGTACATTTTACTGTGGGTTGTCTGACTCCACCTGCACATCATGCCTTGAATAGCATTTCCCCGACGTTGCAGATTTGTGTCATGCCTCCCTCTGTGTGTGTGTGTGTGTGTGTGTGTGTGTGTGTGTGTGTGTGTGTGTCATGCCTCCCTGTGTATGTGTGTGTGTGTGTGTGTCATGCCTCCCTGTGTGTGTGTGTGTGTGTGTGTGTGTGTGTGTGTGTGTGTGTGTGTGTGTCATGCCTCCCTGTGTGTGTGTGTGTGTGTGTGTGTCATGCCTCCCTGTGTGTGTGTGTGTGTGTGTGTGTGTGTGTGTGTGTGTCATGCCTCACTGTGTGTGTGTGTGTGTGTGTGTGTGTGTGTGTGTGTGTGTGTGTGTGTGTGTGTGTCATGCCTCCCTGTGTGTGTGTGTGTGTGTGTGTGTGTCATGCCTCCCTGTGTGTGTGTGTGTGTGTGTGTGTGTGTGTGTGTGTGTGTGTGTGTGTGTGTGTGTGTCATCAGAGTGCTCAGGTTAGGTCAGGTCATGTGCAGTTATTTTCATGTCTATCCTGATGGCTTCAGCTCAGCAACCAGTGTGGGTGGCTGGAGGGTCATGTAGTACACTGATCACGTCATACTTCAGTGTTGTGTACCGGGATCAGTGTCTCAAGCCACATGCGACAGTGGTGTGGTGTCTTCCTAGAATACACTACACTCGGTACGAACTCCAACCCTGGTGACCTGCCCCACAGTGTTGTGGTCTTCGTGTGTCGTCCTGGTGGCCTGCCCCACAGTGTTGTGGTCTTCGTGTGTCGTCCTGGTGGCCTGCCCCACAGTGTTGTGGTCTTCGTGTGTCGTCCTGGTGGCCTGCCCCACAGTGTTGTGGTCTTCGTGTGTCGTCCTGGTGGCCTGCCCTACAGTGTTGTGGTCTTCGTGTGTCGTCCTGGTGGATGAGAACCTGTTGCCCCACCTGGGCTGGCCCTCCAAATGTGCGTCTGCAGGAGGGAGGGCGCCTCTGTCTTGGTCGCCAGGCATGTGACACAGGCCTGCTTCACCACACACATCCAAGCCTCACCGAGAGAGCCATTTATCATCATTCATCAAAATATCCAGGAGTTTTTCCTGTTGTTTACTGATGTTCGCCCTTTCAGAAAGGCGAACACCTGACCTACTGCTGTCAGTGTTGCCCTTGGGACACCTTTACCCTCACCCCTCTCCTGGCCACACGTACACCCTCCTTCAGGAGTCTGTGTCTGGTCGTGTGTGGTGGGTCATGGTGGCTGTGGCTGGATAGTGCGACAGTTCTTGTCAGTATTACGAGTGGATATGGCAGTCCTTCCAGAGTTGAAGAGGCTCTATGTCAGTAGAGTCCTGTTGGTGGTATCCTACCTGGCGTTGGTATGAAGGACCCAACGTAAGGCACGGAGGAGGGAGACACCAGCACCAGAGACGTCCTTCGTAGAGTCTGTGTGGGTAGGTAAAGTGAGGATGTGTCCCAGGTGGATGCTCGTACTGACCAGTCTAGTGAGGATCACTTCATCTTGCCGCACGAAGCCGATACCCCAGATGACGTGTGTGTAGGGTAGATGACGTGTGTGTAGGGTAGATGACGTGTGTGTAGGGTAGATGACGTGTGTGTAGGGTAAATGACGTGTGTGTAGGGTAAATGACGTGTGTGTAGGGTAAATGACGTGTGTGTAGGGTAAATGACGTGTGTGTAGGGTAAATGACGTGTGTGTAGGGTAAATGACGTGTGTGTAGGGTAGATGACGTGTGTGTAGGGTAAATTACGTGTGTGTAGGGTAGATGACGTGTGTGTAGGGTAAATGACGTGTGTGTAGGGTAGATGACGTGTGTGTAGGGTAGATGACGTGTGTGTAGGGTAGATGACGTGTGTGTAGGGTAGATGACGTGTGTGTAGGGTAAATGACGTGTGTAGGTAGGGATAGATGACGTGTGTGTAGGGTAAATGACGTGTGTGTAGGGTAAACGACGTGTATGTAGGGTAGATGACGTGTGTGTAGGGTAAATGACGTGTGTGTAGGGTAAATGACGTGTGTGTAGGGTAAATGACGTGTGTGTAGGGTAAATGACGTGTGTGTAGGGTAAATGACGTGTGTGTAGGGTAAATGACGTGTGTGTAGGGTAGATGACGTGTGTGTAGGGTAAATGACGTGTGTGTAGGGTAAATGACGTGTGTGTAGGGTAAATGACGTGTGTGTAGGGTAAATGACGTGTGTGTAGGGTAAATGACGTGTGTGTAGGGTAGATGACGTGTGTGTAGGGTAAATGACGTGTGTGTAGGGTAGATGACGTGTGTGTAGGGTAAATGACGTGTGTGTAGGGTAGATGACGTGTGTGTAGGGTAAATGACGTGTGTGTAGGGTAGATGACGTGTGTGTAGGGTAGATGACGTGTGTGTAGGGTAAATGACGTGTGTGTAGGGTAGATGACGTGTGTGTAGGGTAAATGACGTGTGTGTAGGGTAAATGACGTGTGTGTAGGGTAAATGACGTGTGTGTAGGGTAAATGACGTGTGTGTAGGGTAAATGACGTGTGTGTAGGGTAGATGACGTGTGTGTAGGGTAAATGACGTGTGTGTAGGGTAGATGACGTGTGTGTAGGGTAAATGACGTGTGTGTAGGGTAAATGACGTGTGTGTAGGGTAAATGACGTGTGTGTAGGGTAAATGACGTGTGTGTAGGGTAAATGACGTGTGTGTAGGGTAGATGACGTGTGTGTAGGGTAAATGACGTGTGTGTAGGGTAAATGACGTGTGTGTAGGGTAAATGACGTGTGTGTAGGGTAAATGACGTGTGTGTAGGGTAAATGACGTGTGTGTAGGGTAAATGACGTGTGTGTAGGGTAAATGACGTGTGTGTAGGGTAGATGACGTGTGTGTAGGGTAAATGACGTGTGTGTAGGGTAGATGACGTGTGTGTAGGGTAAATGACGTGTGTGTAGGGTAAATGACGTGTGTGTAGGGTAGATGACGTGTGTGTAGGGTAGATGACGTGTGTGTAGGGTAAATGACGTGTGTGTAGGGTAAATGACGTGTGTGTAGGGTAAATGACGTGTGTGTAGGGTAAATGACGTGTGTGTAGGGTAAATGACGTGTGTGTAGGGTAAATGACGTGTGTGTAGGGTAGATGACGTGTGTGTAGGGTAAATGACGTGTGTGTAGGGTAGATGACGTGTGTGTAGGGTAGATGACGTGTGTGTAGGGTAAATGACGTGTGTGTAGGGTAAATGACGTGTGTGTAGGGTAAATGACGTGTGTGTAGGGTAAATGACGTGTGTGTAGGGTAGATGACGTGTGTGTAGGGTAGATGACGTGTGTGTAGGGTAGATGACGTGTGTGTAGGGTAAATGACGTGTGTGTAGGGTAAATGACGTGTGTGTAGGGTAGATGACGTGTGTGTAGGGTAAATGACGTGTGTGTAGGGTAAATGACGTGTGTGTAGGGTAGATGACGTGTGTGTAGGGTAAATGACGTGTGTGTAGGGTAAATGACGTGTGTGTAGGGTAGATGACGTGTGTGTAGGGTAAATGACGTGTGTGTAGGGTAAATGACGTGTGTGTAGGGTAAATGACGTGTGTGTAGGGTAAATGACGTGTGTGTAGGGTAAATGACGTGTGTGTAGGGTAGATGACGTGTGTGTAGGGTAGATGACGTGTGTGTAGGGTAAATGACGTGTGTGTAGGGTAAATGACGTGTGTGTAGGGTAAATGACGTGTGTGTAGGGTAGATGACGTGTGTGTAGGGTAGATGACGTGTGTGTAGGGTAAATGACGTGTGTGTAGGGTAGATGACGTGTGTGTAGGGTAGATGACGTGTGTGTAGGGTAGATGACGTGTGTGTAGGGTAAATGACGTGTGTGTAGGGTAGATGACGTGTGTGTAGGGTAAATGACGTGTGTGTAGGGTAAATGACGTGTGTGTAGGGTAAATGACGTGTGTGTAGGGTAAATGACGTGTGTGTAGGGTAAATGACGTGTGTGTAGGGTAAATGACGTGTGTGTAGGGTAGATGACGTGTGTGTAGGGTAGATGACGTGTGTGTAGGGTAGATGACGTGTGTGTAGGGTAGATGACGTGTGTGTAGGGTAAATGACGTGTGTGTAGGGTAGATGACGTGTGTGTAGGGTAAATGACGTGTGTGTAGGGTAGATGACGTGTGTGTAGGGTAGATGACGTGTGTGTAGGGTAAATGACGTGTGTGTAGGGTAAATGACGTGTGTGTAGGGTAGATGACGTGTGTGTAGGGTAGATGACGTGTGTGTAGGGTAGATGACGTGTGTGTAGGGTAGATGACGTGTGTGTAGGGTAAATGACGTGTGTGTAGGGTAAATGACGTGTGTGTAGGGTAAATGACGTGTGTGTAGGGTAAATGACGTGTGTGTAGGGTAAATGACGTGTGTGTAGGGTAAATGACGTGTGTGTAGGGTAAATGACGTGTGTGTAGGGTAAATGACGTGTGTGTAGGGTAAATGACGTGTGTGTAGGGTAAATGACGTGTGTGTAGGGTAAATGACGTGTGTGTAGGGTAGATGACGTGTGTGTAGGGTAAATGACGTGTGTGTAGGGTAAATGACGTGTGTGTAGGGTAAATGACGTGTGTGTAGGGTAGATGACGTGTGTGTAGGGTAAATGACGTGTGTGTAGGGTAAATGACGTGTGTGTAGGGTAAATGACGTGTGTGTAGGGTAAATGACGTGTGTGTAGGGTAAATGACGTGTGTGTAGGGTAAATGACGTGTGTGTAGGGTAAATGACGTGTGTGTAGGGTAGATGACGTGTGTGTAGGGTAGATGACGTGTGTGTAGGGTAAATGACGTGTGTGTAGGGTAAATGACGTGTGTGTAGGGTAGATGACGTGTGTGTAGGGTAGATGACGTGTGTGTAGGGTAAATGACGTGTGTGTAGGGTAAATGACGTGTGTGTAGGGTAAATGACGTGTGTGTAGGGTAAATGACGTGTGTGTAGGGTAAATGACGTGTGTGTAGGGTAGATGACGTGTGTGTAGGGTAGATGACGTGTGTGTAGGGTAAATGACGTGTGTGTAGGGTAAATGACGTGTGTGTAGGGTAAATGACGTGTGTGTAGGGTAAATGACGTGTGTGTAGGGTAAATGACGTGTGTGTAGGGTAAATGACGTGTGTGTAGGGTAAATGACGTGTGTGTAGGGTAAATGACGTGTGTGTAGGGTAAATGACGTGTGTGTAGGGTAAATGACGTGTGTGTAGGGTAAATGACGTGTGTGTAGGGTAAATGACGTGTGTGTAGGGTAAATGACGTGTGTGTAGGGTAAATGACGTGTGTGTAGGGTAAATGACGTGTGTGTAGGGTAAATGACGTGTGTGTAGGGTAAATGACGTGTGTGTAGGGTAAATGACGTGTGTGTAGGGTAAATGACGTGTGTGTAGGGTAAATGACGTGTGTGTAGGGTAAATGACGTGTGTGTAGGGTAAATGACGTGTGTGTAGGGTAAATGACGTGTGTGTAGGGTAGATGACGTGTGTGTAGGGTAAATGACGTGTGTGTAGGGTAAATGACGTGTGTGTAGGGTAAATGACGTGTGTGTAGGGTAGACACCCTTGGTCGTTTTCCTCTGTAAGACGTTAATCAACTTTTCTCTCTCGCTGCAGCAAGGTCTCTGCCCATCTATCAGGTCTATCTGAAGGTGGGGAAGGCTAGTGTTTTCCAGAATCCTTTGGTCTGTCTCACTGTCTAATCTCATTTCCTCATCTGTGACTTCTGTCTATAGGCGTGGCGAGTGTTGTCTGTCAGCCCAGATCTCCGACCTAACATCATGTATGATATTTCTAAGTGCAGGGGGTTACTCTGTCTCATGGCTTGTGCTCCCTGCCTTCCCCTGCTATTAGCTCCCCCTGTCTACCACGTCAAGCGGCTCTTTTCTGTCAGGTGGTCGGCTGACATGAACCCTATGACCGTCCGTGTTCCCGTCAACCTATAATACTGAGGGAACTGCACTTGACTGTCTCACTGTCTCGGACGTCTACCACCAGCCTACCAGCATAGTGACCAGAGGGGCATCACTATGTACGAGACCTGAGGCCAAACGACTTGAGAGCTAGGCCTTCGTCAGGGCGTCCTAGCTCCAGAGAGAGAGAGAGAGAGAGAGAGAGAGAGAGAGAGAGAGAGAGAGAGAGAGAGAGAGAGAGAGAGCTAGGTTTAGTTGAGAAAAATCCTAGCTCCTTCTAGAGCCAGGTCTACGTCAAAACATCGTAATACCCGAGATGGTCAAGCCTACGTCAGGTAATCTTAGCTCCTAAGAGAGCTAGGTCTACTTCAAAACATCCTAGCCCCTGAGAGAGCTAGGTCTACGTCAAAGCATCCTAGCTCCTGAGAGTCAGGTCTACGTCTGAGTATCCTAGCTCCTGAAAGAGTCAGGTCTACGGCAGAGCATCCTAGCTCCTGAAAGAGTCAGGTCTACGGCAGAGCATCCTAGCTCCTGAGAGTCAGGTCTACGTCTGAGTATCCTAGCTCCTGAAAGAGTCAGGTCTACGGCAGAGCATCCTAGCTCCTGAAAGAGTCAGGTCTACGGCAGAGCATCCTAGCTCCTGAGAGTCAGGTCTACGTCTGAGTATCCTAGCACCTGAAACAGTCAGGTCTACGGCAGAGCATCCTAGCTCCTGAAAGAGTCAGGTCTACGGCAGAGCATCCTAGCTCCTGAAAGAGTCAGGTCTACGGCAGAGCATCCTAGCTCCTGAAAGAGTCAGGTCTACGGGAGAGCATCCTAGCTCCTGAGAGAGTCAGGTCTACGTCAGTGCATCCTAGCTCCAGAAAGAGTCAGGTCTACGGCAGAGCACGTACAGCTGGCCGTGGGTTCACCCTACATACATACACAAGTGTGGTTGGTCCTTCATAACTCCACAAGTTCCCCGATCCAGAACTCCAGCATCATCCCTCAAGTCTCCACCTCCTCTGCCTCACCTGATGTTCAGCCTCACCTCGAAATAACCATCACTGACACCTGTGGACACACACACACACACACACACACACACACACACACATACTCTTGAATAAACCTAATGTTACCAGGCAAGGAACAGGACGTCTCTGTCCACGTCAGCAGGTTAGCGTACATAAACTGTGTTCGACAGGTCAAGGTATGAAAAGGACCCGGTAAGTTTACGTCTTTGCCTTACCTCAAAGATCGTCGAGCACCTTTCCTTCAGGTCCTGTCCATATTTATCGTTTAGTATTTTTTTTTTCCTCTCAAAATCATGACAATCGAACGTGGTTTATGAGCTTGTCAACTGTGCTCAGAACACGGGCTGAGCACTGTCTCAGGCAACAGATGTGCTCAGCAGCGCCAGGTGGCTGATGAAAATATGTAAAGACAACCTGATTAATGTTGTCCTTCCTCGCTTTTCCCCAGCACTGCTTTGAAAACTATCTCTGATGTATCTCATTTCCTATCTTCGTAAATCTTCATTCCATCAAACTAACTTTTTTTTCCACCCCTTTTTTCCTCCTACTTATATTGTACTTCAGTAATGAGAGAAATTATTTATATATATATATATATATATATATATATATATATATATATATATATATATATATATATATATATATATATATGGTACTGAGGGAGTTATCAAGAACCAGGGGGCGGGGCCACGGGAGGAGGGGCGGGCCTTACGGGTGACAGACCAATGGCGGGGCAGCCGTCAGTGTTGCCATAGTAACCTGTTGCTAAAACTTTTGTTCCACCTAACTTATTGCGGACAAAAACAAAAGTCCTTTTTTATTAATATTATTGTCCAAGCTTCCTAAACCCACAGTCATTACATTATGTAGTCTTGAGTATGTATAACGTGAATTGTTCTTATGTGTTTTTCTATTGATCTGACCTGTAAGGAAAATTATACACATCTCAAAAATGAATTGATACTCGATCATCTACACAAGAAATTGAGTGGCAAAGATAAGTTTCAGAATGAAGGGGACAGACCTCAGTGCATAGGTATGAAGTGAAAAATATCGGCAAAGTAACTCCGTAGTTGTAATCTAGGCCACCAAAGTGTGGAGATGCATGTTTAACTACAATCATACGAGTTGAGTGGGTCTGTAAGTAGCTTTCCACACACACACACACACACACGGACACACTGGGGGTCGTTAGGCTGCGTCAGGGATGATCGTAGAACCTCGGCAGATCTCTGCGTCAGCTGGATCGCCAACGCACAAAATATGTTCATCTACCACAACGCAGTTTATAAACCTAAGTGTGGTTAAGTGTAATCTTCCGTAACGGAGTTTTACAGTCTGTAGAGTCTGGCAGAACGGGTGTAACTTAGACACTGTCCAATAAACACAATCCTCGTCTGCCGGGCTAAAAGATATCACACACACACACACACACATGTCGTCGGTGTAGTAAATAAGGCGGACCGGTCGTGTACACACCAGAACTAAATGTTTAGAGAAATGGTGGGTTGTCGGGGGAAGGGGTCCCCCGCGGGGTGAAGGCCCGGCGCTGAACTGTAAACTACTTATTGATTTGTTGATAACTACAGTCAGCTGGTGTGGCAGACACCTGAGACAGGTGGTGCGGCGCCAACACCACGTAGACAGGTGGATGAGAGAGTTACAGTAGTCCCTAACCTGACGGAGCCGTATGGCTGAGAGAGCTACAGTGGGCCCTAACCTGACGGAGGCAGGTGATCAAGGGAGCTACAGTTGGGCCTAACCTGACGGAGGCAGGTGATCAAGAGAGCTACAGTTGGGCCTAACCTGACGGAGGCAGGTGATCAAGAGAGCTGCAGTTGGGCCTAACCTGACGGAGGCAGGTGATCAAGAGAGCTACAGTTGGGCCTAACCTGACGGAGGCAGGTGGCTGAGAGAGCTACTGTGGTGGCAGGCCAGGAGGGAGACGGAGGCTTCAGTAAGGTGATGGCATAAATCAATAAGGTAGTGGAGAGTGACCTGGCCCCGTAGCAGGTCGAGAGGTCGATAAAGGCAGAGCTGAGCCCCACATACAGTATGGGGCGCCTGTGTCAACACCGCACACGTACACGTACCTCTCAGGGCACGTAAAGCTGCACCATCCGTCTCAGCACATGTATAGCTGTCTCAGCTCTCTCCCTCACGGTCTCAGTTCTCAGGACACACGTAGAGCTGTAACATCTCTCACTCCCTCTCTCTCTCTCAGGACACGTAGGGCCGTCTCATCTCACAGCACACGGAGGGTAATGTCTCATCTCTCAGCACACGGAGGGTGATGTCTCATCTCAGCACACGGAGGGTGATGTCTCATCTCTCAGCACACACAACCATGTCATGTGTTGTTAACCTGACTCACACGATTCACTCATCATTTACTCATCATCCAGTTTCATCATACTCATCATTATTGTACTGATTCTTTATTCATTATTCATTAAGTAATTGAGTAACACATCGTTTTCTGTTTCCTCGTCAACAAAGGTGCCAGATTTCTCTTTCCCATGGTTCCTTTGCTGTTACTTTTCTTTGCTAGTATCACATTTCTCCCTTGTTATGTTTCTATACCTTTGTCATCCCACCTATTCATTCCACTCTTGTTATAGTGTCATATGTCCTCTGTTCACTAGAACCTTTATCTCGTCCTGTACCTTAATCATTACTTCCCTTTACTCAATGATCGCTTTGGTTAAATGACTTTATCATACTATTCCTCTTTATCCTTTGTTGGTTCACATCTTACCCTCGCGTGCCTCTCTATCCTATTGTTGGTTTCTTTTCATTTCTTTCAGTCCTGTTACTTCTGCGTTCTCTCCATCATCATGATCATGATCATGATCATCATCATCATCATCATCATCACCATCATCATCATCATAAGCATCATCTTTATTCACTTGCCACATTCCTCTTCTTCTGTTTACTGCATGTCTGTCTCCTCCTCCATCCGACTCCCGCCTCCCACGAACCTCTCCCGCCTCCCACGAACCTCTCCCGCCTCCTACAAACCTCTCCCGCCTCCCACGAACCTCTCCCGCCTCCTACAAACCTCCCCCGTCTCCCATGAACCTCTCCCGCCTCCTACAAACCTCTCCTGCCTCCCATGAACCTCTCCCGCCTCCCAAGAACCTCTCCTGCCGGAATTCCACAAACCTCTCCCGCCTCCAAAGAACCTCTCCCGCCTCCAAAGAACCTCTCCCGCCTCCAAAGAACCTCTCCCGCCTCCAACGAACCTCTCCCGCCTCCCATGAACCTCTCCCTCATTTTTACGCACCTCGTGTATCTTCTGTACCAAGTCTCTTTCACGCCCAACTTCCATTTTATCTTCTTCATAAATACTCCTTATCTATACGTACCCTCATCTCGTCTTCTGTATTGTTTTTTCTTATCTGCCACACCCTTCTTAGTAACCCCTTATCTTGTCTAGACACTCTCTTATCTTTGGTATCATTCTAACTTGTCTATACATCTCTTTTCCTTTATCAACACACACTCATCTGCGTATCATATCTCACAATAACATTTAGCAAACCCATCTTCTCCAGCTCTCTACATACGTCGCCCCTCCTTTACCACACTCCTCCTCCTGTTTCTTTCCACATAGTTCGTCTCCTTCGGTTATACTTTACCCAGTGTTTACTTTCGCCTGTCCTCTGTCTTTCATGTCTCCCCTCTTCTCCCCACACTACTGTATCAGGTCATCTCCCCTAACCTCGCTACCACTGATATATTCCTCATCTCCACCACTCCCACCATCACCAACAACATCCCCACCTCCATCACTTCCACCATCACCAACAACATCCCCACCTCCATCACTCCCACCATCACCAACAACATCCCCACCTCCACCACTCCCACTATCACCAACAACATCACCACCTCCATCACTCCCACCATCACCAACAACATCACCACCTCCACCACTCCCACCATCACCAACAACATCCCCACCTCCATCACTCCCACCATCACCAACAACATCCCCACCTCCACCACTCCCACCATCACCAACAACATCCCCACCTCCATCACTCCCACCATCACCAACAACATCCCCACCTCCATCACTTCCACCATCACCAACAACATCCCCACCTCCATCACTCCCACCATCACCAACAACATCCCCACCTCCACCACTCCCACTATCACCAACAACATCCCCACCTCCATCACTCCATCACCAACAACATCCCACCTCATCACCATCACCAACAACATCACCACCTCCATCACTCCCACCATCACCAACAACATCCCCACCTCCACCACTCCCACCATCACCAACAACATCCCCACCTCCATCACTCCCACCATCACCAACAACATCCCCACCTCCATCACTCCCACCATCACCAACAACATCCCCACCTCCATCACTCCCACCATCACCAACAACATCCCCACCTCCACCACTCCCACCATCACCAACAACATCCCCACCTCCATCACTCCCACCATCACCAACAACATCACCACCTCCACCACTCCCACCATCACCAACAACATCCCCACCTCCACCACTCCCACCATCACCAACAACATCCCCACCTCCATCACTCCCACCATCACCAACAACATCCCCACCTCCATCACTCCCACCATCACCAACAACATCCCCACCTCCATCACTCCCACCATCACCAACAACATCACCACCTCCACCACTCCCACCATCACCAACAACATCCCCACCTCCATCACTCCCACCATCACCAACAACATCCCCACCTCCATCACTCCCACCATCACCACCTCCACCACTCCCACCATCACCAACAACATCCCCACCTCCATCACTCCCACCATCACCAACAACATCCCCACCTCCACCACTCCCACCATCACCAACAACATCACCACCTCCATCACTCCCACTATCACCAACAACATCCTCACCACCACCTCCATCACTCCCTCCACTATCACCAACAACATCCCCACCTACACCACTCCCTCCACCATCACCATCAACATCCTCACCTCCATCACTCCCACCATCACCAACAACATCCCCACCTCCATCACTCCCACCATCACCAACAACATCCCCACCTCCATCACTCCCACCATCACCAACAACATCCCCACCTCCACCACTCCCACCATCACCAACAACATCCCCACCTCCATCACTCCCTCCTTCATCACCAACAACATCCCCACCTCCACCACTCCCACCATCACCAACAACATCCTCACCTCCATCACTCCCTCCTTCATCACCATCAACATCCTCACCTCCATCACTCCCACCATCACCAACAACATCCTCACCTCCACCACCACTCACAGAGGCCTGCCCTGGGGGACACCAGATCCACCGTAACTTGCAATATTCCCGTCTTCCACACGGCCGTCCGTCCGTCCCCCACTCTCACACTCAGGTCGGACCTGTGACATGCCACGCACGACCTGGAGGCACACCTCCCCTTCATGCTCCTGCTGACCTGTGAAGTCTTGACCTGTCTATGTGACACAGGTCACACAACTAGACGTGGCTGGTCGACCTGATAACCTGGGAAATTCCAGGTATGTTCTGTGTGTATGTGTCTGGTCCATCCGTAATGCATGGGAAAGGCCACACCTGTGACCCGCACACCTGCAAACCTCCACACCTGTCGAGGTCTCTGGATCAGTCAGCACACATGCTAACCTGCAGGTGTATAAACTTTTTCTCACATCCCGTGACGCTTCCTTCACAATAAAGGCGAGACTTTCTGCCACCACACGCTGGTCCTTGGTTCGAATCCTTGCTGCTGCGAGGGCTTTATCTGTTCTATGAAAATGCGCCTTCATATGCACTATATTCACACACACACACACACACATATATATATATATATATATATATATATATATATATATATATATATATATATATATATCATACTTAGTCGCTGTCTCCCGCGTTAGCGAGGCAGCGCAAGGAAACATATAATTATGTGTGTATAATTATGTGTGTATAATCATATGTGTGTGTGTGTGTGTGTGTGTGTAAATATATTCTTGGGGTAAGGAAGAAAGAATTCTAACTCCGTATTCCCTGCGTGTCGTAGAGGGCGACTAAAGGGAGCGGGAGTGGGGGGCTGGAAACCCTCCCCTGCTTGTATTTCAATTTCTGGAAGAGGAAACAGAAAGAGGAGTCAAGCGGGGAGTACTCATCCTCCTCGAAGGCTCCCACTGGGGTGTCTGAATGTGTGAGGATGTAACCAAGATGAGAAGAGAGGAGAAATAGGTAGAATGTTTGAGGAAAGGAACCTGGATTCTCTGGCTCTGAGTGAAACAAAGCTTAAGGGTAAAGGTTTGGAAATGTCTCGGGAACAAAGTCAAGAGTTGGTGAATGAACAGCAGCTGAGGAAGGAGCAGCACTACTCCTGAAGCAGGAGTTATGGAAGAGTGCAACAGGGTGTAAGGAAGAAAACTATACTCTTATGTGGATAAAAATAAAAACGGACCGCAAGAAATAACTGATTATTGTTCATGCACCTGGCCATGAGAAGAAAGATCGAGAGGCAAGTGTTTTAGGAGAAGCTGAATGAGTGTGTCAGCAGTTTTGATGTACGAGACCCGGCATTAGTGATAGGCGATTTGAATGCGAAGGTGAGTAATGTGGCAGTTGATAATACAACTTGGGGGCATGGGGTGTTTAGTATTATGAGCGGAAATGGTGAACAGCTGAAGGAGTTGTATGTTGAAAAAGGACTAGTGATTGGGAATGGATGTTTTGAAAGAGCGACATACACAAGTATATGGATGTGAGTAGGAGAGATGGAGAGCAAGCACTGCTGGATTACATACTAATCGATAAACGTGCAAAAGAGAGACTTTTGGATGTGAATGTGTTGAGAGAGGTAGCTAGTGAGATGCCTGATCATTGCACTGTACAGGCTAGGTCAAAGAGTTGTAGAGGCTTTCGGAAAAGAGGAAACATTATGTTGTGAGAAGAGAGTGGTGAGAGAAAGTTAGCTTGGAAAAGAGATGTGTGAAGAAATACCAGGAAAGACTAAGTGTAGAGTGGGGAAAAAAGTGAGAGTAAACGAAGCTAAGGGACTGAGAGAGGAATGTGAGATATTTAAGAAAGCATTGCTGGCACGTGGAAGAGACATTTTTGGCATGCGGAAGGTGGGTAGATTACAAAGGGTTGTGAGTGTTGGGATGAAGAAGTTGCTAGTGAAAGAGAAACGAGAGGTATGTCGGCAATTCTTAAGGGGAAGGAGTGCAAATGATTGGGAGACGTATAACAGAAAGCGGCAGCAGGTCAAGAGGAAGGTGCAGGGGATGAAAAAGAGGGCAAATGAGAGTTGGGCTGAGCGCGTATCAGTATACTTCTGGAAGAATATGATGTTTTGGAAGGAGGTTAATAGTGTGTGAAAAACAAGAGAGCAAATGGGAACATCGGTGAAGGGGGCAAATGGGGAAGTGGCCACAGGTATTGATGAAGTAAGTAAGTTGGAGATGTAGAGAGTATTTTGAAAGACAGTATAATGCTTTTGATGATAGGGTGGCACATGTAGGGTGTTAGGACTAGGGTGGTATGCGAAATGAGTCAAGGAGAATGGTTTGGTGAAATGAGATGGTGAAAGCCTTCCGTATAATAAGATGTGGTAAAGAGGCTGGAATGGATGGTATTGCAGTTGGAATTCTTTAGGAAAGGGGGTGACTGTGTTGTTCATTGGCTGGTTAAGATTTTCAATGTATGTGTGGATCATGGTGAAGTGTCTGAGAACTGGAGGAAAGTATTTATGGTGTAACTGTATAAAAAGGCAAAGGGGATAAAGGTGAGTGTTCAAACTACAGAGGTATGAGTTTGTTGAGGGCACCTAGTAAGCTTATACAGAAAAGTGGTGACTGAGTGGGTAAAGATATGCACAGAGCACCAGATCGGGAAGGAACAGTGGTTTCAGAAGTGGCAGAGGATGTGTGGATCAGGTTTTTGTTTTAATGCGTGTGTGAGAAATACTTACAGAAAAAGAAGGCTATGTATTTGGCATTTTTGGATCTAGAGAAAGCATACGATATGGCTGGTGGAGATGGCTTGTGGAAGGTTTTAAGGCATGAATACGAGTAGGAAGAGAGGAGAGTGACTGGTTCCAAGTGAGGGGTGGTCTGTGGCGAGGGTGTGTGATGTCATTATGGTTATACATATATTTATGGATGGGGTAATGAGGGAGATAAATGTGACAGTCTTGGAGAGAGGGGCAAGTATGCAGTCTGTAGGGGATGAGGGAAGCATGGTAAGTGATTCAGTTGCTGTTTGTTGATGACACGGGACTAGCAGAAGATTCGAGTGAGAAACTGTAGAAGTTATTTTTTGAGTTTGGAAGAGTTAGTGAAATGAGGAAGTTGAAAGTCAATGTGAATAACAGCAAAATTTTAAGTTTATCAAGGTAGAGGGGCAGGTTAGATGGGGTGCAAGTTGGAATGGAGAGAAATTGGAAAAAGTGAAGTGTTTTAGATAACTTTTGATTTGTCAGGAAATGGAACCATGAAAGCGGTAAGTCACAGGGTAAGTGAGGAGGCGAAGGTTCTGGGAGTAGTGAAGAATGTGTGGAATATCAGGTCGTTGTCTGGGAGGGGAAAAATGGGTAAGTGTGAAGGTATAGTCAGTCCTAACGATGTTATATGGATGCGAGGCATGGGCTATAGATGGGTATGATCGAAGTGAAATGTCTGAGGACAATAGGTGGTGTGAGGTGGTTTGGTTTGATCGAGCGGGTTATAAAAGTGTGAGATGTGTGGTAATCAAAAGAAGTGTGGCTGCGAGAGCTGATAATGGTGTGTTGATGTGGTATAGACAGAGAAAAAGATTAGGAGAGGCTGACAAAGAGGATACATGTGTCAGGAGTGGCGGCAACGAGGAGAGGGGGAAGAAAATTGGAGATGGAAGGATGAAGTGAAGAAGCTATAGAGTGACCGGGGCTGGAATATGCTGGAGAGTGAAAGATATGCACGGGACAGAATGAATTGGAAAGATGTGATATACAGGGGGTTCGTAATGTATCGTATAAGCCAATCTTGTTTGTGCCAATCTTACCTCTCACTAATCATAACGTCACATGACCCCAATCCACGTTTTCTCCGGTTCTGTCAATATAACCTCTACTATATCCATCTTCTCTCTGTAACTAAGTATGCCCTCTGAACACATGATAATGCGCGATAATGCTCACGGTTCTCGTGTTGCCTTCTGAAAGTGGTGTTCCTGCGTGTGTGCGAGTGTGTGTGTGTGTGTGTGTTTCATTTTCCCCGTGGACTCATATGAATATTATATATATATATATATATATATATATATATATATATATATATATATATATATATATATATATATATATATATATATCACACCCCTGCCGCAAACCTACATTCACTGAGAACCAATCACTTTCCTCTCTTCCTATACGTACACATGCCTTACATCCTCGATAAAAACTTTTCACTGCTTCTAACAACTTTCCTCCCACACCATATACTCTTAATACCTTCCACAGAGCATCTCTATCAATTCTATCATATGCCTTCTCCAGATCCATAAATGCTACATACAAATCCATTTGCTTTTCTAAGTATTTCTCACATACATTCTTCAAAGCAAACACCTGATCCACACATCCTCTACCACTTCTGAAACCACACTGCTCTTCCCCAATCTGATGCTCTGTACATGCCTTCACCCTCTCAATCAATACCCTCCCATATAATTTACCAGGAATACTCAACAAACTTATACCTCTGTAATTTGAGCACTCACTCTTATCCCCTTTGCCTTTGTACAATGGCACTATGCACGCATTCCGCCAATCCTCAGGCACCTCACCATGAGTCATACATACATTAAATAACCTTACCAACCAGTCAACAATACAGTCACCCCCTTTTTTTAATAAATTCCACTGCAATACCATCCAAACCTGCTGCCTTGCCGGCTTTCATCTTCCGCAAAGCTTTCACTACCTCTTCTCTGTTTACCAAATCATTTTCCCTAACCCTCTCACTTTGCACACCACCTCGACCAAAACACCCTATATCTGCCACTCTATCATCAAACACATTCAACAAACCTTCAAAATACTCACTCCATCTTCTCACATCACCACTACTTGTTATCACCTCCCCATTTGCGCCCTTCACTGAAGTTCCCATTTGCTCCCATGCTTGTTTAATTTGTTTATGGATGGGGTTGTTAGGGAGGTAAATGCAAGAGTTTTGGAAAGAGGGGCAAGTATGAAGTCTGTTGGGGATGAGAGAGCTTGGGAAGTGAGTCAGTTGTTGTTCGCTGATGATACAGCGCTGGTGGCTGATTCATGTGTGAAACTGCAGAAGCTGGTGACTGAGTTTGGTAAAGGGTGTGGAAGAAGAAAGTTAAGAGTAAATGTGAATAAGAGCAAAGTTATTAGGTACAGTAGGGTTGAGGGTCAAGTCAATTGGGAGGTGAGTTTGAATGGAGAAAAACTGGAGGAAGTGAAGTGTTTCAGATATCTGGGAGTGGATCTGGCAGCGGATGGAACCATGGAAGCGGAAGTGGATCATAGGGTGGGGGAGGGGGCGAAAATTCTGGGGGCCTTGAAGAATGTGTGGAAGTCGAGAACATTATCTCGGAAAGCAAAAATGGGTATGTTTGAAGGAATAGTGGTTCCAACAATGTTGTATGGTTGCGAGGCGTGGGCTATGGATAGAGTTGTGCGCAGAAGGATGGATGTGCTGGAAATGAGATGTTTGAGGACAATGTGTGGTGTGAGGTGGTTTGATCGAGTGAGTAACGTAAGGGTAAGAGAGCGTGGTTGAGAGAGCAGAAGAGGGTGTTTTGAAGTGGTTTGGGCACATGGAGAGAATGAGTGAGGAAAGATTGACCAAGAGGTTATATGTGTCGGAGGTGGAGGGAACGAGGAGAAGAGGGAGACCAAATTGGAGGTGGAAAGATGGAGTGAAAAAGATTTTGTGTGATCGGGGCCTGAACATGGAGGAGGGTGAAAGGAGGGCAAGGAATAGAGTGAATTGGAGCGATGTGGTATACCGGGGTTGACGTGCTGTCAGTGGATTGAATCAAGGCATGTGAAGCGTCTGGGGTAAACCATGGAAAGCTGTGTAGGTATATATATTTGCGTGTGTGGACGTATGTATATACATGTGTATGGGGGGGGGGGGGGGTTGGGCCATTTCTTTCGTCTGTTTCCTTGCGCTACCTCGCAAACGCGGGAGACAGCGACAAAGTATAATATATATATATATATATATAATATATATATATATATATATATATATATATATATATATATATATATATATATATATATTGACCAAAATGATCATCTATCATATTCTTGAAGTCAACATTTTCTCTCATCATCATCATCTTCATCATCATGATCATCAATGTCACAATCATCATCACCATCATCAATGTCATTATCATCATCATCATTGTCACAATCATCATCACTATCACCATTAATGTCACTATCATCATCATCATCATCATCATCATCAACCTCCACACTACCATCACTATCACCGTCTGGCCTTAATACTCAATGCTTTTCCCCGGATCCACTTGTGTTATTTGGCGTTTTTGGAGTATTCTGTCTTACCCTACCCCCCTCACCCACTCTCTCTCTCTCTCTCTCTCTCTCTCTCTCTCTCTCTCTCTCTCTCTCTCTCTCTCTCTCTCTAACTAGGGTTCCCCTTTAACTTGCCGAGCGCCATTTTCCCTGTTATCTTTCCAGTCATCCACTCAGTTATCCTTCCAGCCATCCACTCTGTTATCCACCCAGCCATCCACTCCGATATCAGTCAAGCCATCGACTCAGTCATCCAATCAGATATCCACTGCGCTTTCAACCAGACACCCACTCTGTTATCCAGCCAGACATCCACTCTGTTATCCAGCCAGACATCCACTCTGTTACCCAGTCAGACATCCACTCTGTTATCCAGCCAGACATCCACTCTGTTACCCAGCCAGACATCCACTCTGTTATCCAGTCAGACATCCACTCTGTTATCCAGCCAGACATCCACTCTGTTATCCAGCAAGACATCCACTCTGTTATCCAGCCAGACATCCACTCTGTTATCCAGCCAGACATCCACTCTGTTATCCAGGCAGACATCCGCTCTGTTATCCAGCTAGACATCCACTCTGTTATCCAGCCAGACATCCACTCTGTTATCCAGCCAGACATCCACTCTGTTATCCAGCCAGACATCCACTCTGTTATCCAGCCAGACATCCACTCTGTTATCCAGCCAGACATCCACTCTGTTATCCAGCCAGACATCCACTCTGTTATCCAGCCAGACATCCACTCTGTTATCCAGCTAGACATCCACTCTGTTATCCAGCCAGACCTCCACTCTGTTATCCAGCCAGACCTCCACTCTGTTATCCAGCCAGACATCCACTCTGTTATCCAGCCAGAAATCCAATCTGTTATCCAACCAGACATCCACTCTGTTATCCAGCCAGACATCCACTCTGTTATCCAGCTAGACATCCACTCTGTTATCCAGCCAGACCTCCACTCTGTTATCCAGCCAGACCTCCACTCTGTTATCCAGCCAAACATCCACTCCGTTATCCAGCCAGACATCCACTCTGTTATCCAGCCAGACATCCAATCTGTTATCCAGCCAGACCTCCACTCTGTTATCCAGCCAGACACCCACTCTGTTATCCAGCCAAACATCCACTCTGCTATCCAGCCAGACCTCCACTCTGTTATCCAGCCAGACATCCACTCTTATCCAGCCAGACATCCACTCTGTTATCCAGCCGGTCATCCACTCTGTTATCCAGCCAGACATCCACTCTGTTATCCAGCCAAACATCCACTCTGTTATCCAGCCAAACATCCACTCTGCTATCCAGCCAAACATCCACTCTGTTATCCAGCCAAACATCCACTCTGTTATCCAGCCAAACATCCACTCTGCTATCCAGCCAGACATCCACTCTGTTATCCAGCCAAACATCCACTCTGTTATCCAGCTAGACATCCACTCTGTTATCCAGCCAGACATCCACTCTGTTATCCAGCCAGACATCCACTCTGTTATCCAGCCGGTCATCCACTCTGTTATCCAGCCAGACATCCACTCTGTTATCCAGCCAGACATCCACTCTGTTATCCAGCCAGACATCCACTCTGTTATCCAGCGAAACATCCACTCTGCTATCCAGCCAGACATCCACTCTGTTATCCAGCCAAACATCCACTCTGTTATCCAGCCAGACATCCACTCTGCTATCCAGCCAGACATCCACTCTGTTATCCAGCCAAACATCCACTCTGTTATCCAGCCAGACATCCACTCTGTTATCCAGCCAGACATCCACTCTGTTATCCAGCCAGACATCCACTCTGTTATCCAGCCGGTCATCCACTCTGTTATCCAGCCAAACATCCACTCTGTTATCCAGCCAGACATCCACTCTGTTATCCAGCCAGACATCCACTCTGTTATCCAGCCAGACATCCACTCTGTTATCCAGCCAAACATCCACTCTGTTATCCAGCCAGACATCCACTCTGTTATCCAGCCAAACATCCACTCTGTTATCCAGCCAGACATCCACTCTGTTATCCAGCCAGACATCCACTCTGTTATCCAGCCAGACATCCACTCTGTTATCCAGCCAGACATCCACTCTGTTATCCAGCCGGTCATCCACTCTGTTATCCTCCACCAAACCCTCTGATATCGGATCATTTCCTCTCAATTACCCACGTATTATCGCTTCCCCCCCCCCCCCCCCCCCATGTCTTATCCTCTCTACGTCTTCTTATGTCCAGAGGTGTGGTGATAGAGAAGCAAGAAATAATGAGGTAAAAATATAGAGTCGTGAGGAATAATGATGCAAAAAGATAAATAAATAAAGAATAAAGAGGTAGAAAGATGGAGAAGGAAGGAATAACGAGGTAAAAATATAAAGTAGTGAGGAATAATGATGCAAAAAGATGAATGAATAAAGAATAAAGAGGTAGAAAGATGGAGAAAGAAAGAATAATGAGGTAAAAATATAAAGTAGTGAGGAATAATGATGCAAAAAGATGAATAAATGAAGAATAAAGAGGTAGAAAGATGGAGAAGGAAGGAATAATGAGGTAAAAATATAAAGTAGTGAGGAATAATGATGCAAAAAGATGAATAAATAAAGAATAAAGAAGTAGAAAGATGGAGAAGGAAGGAATAATGAGGTAAAAATATAAAGTAGTGAGGAATAATGATGCAAAAAGATGAATAGATAAAGAATAAAGAGGTAGAAAGATGGAGAAGGAAAGAATAATGAGGTAAAAATATAAAGTAGTGAGGAATAATGATGCAAAAATATATATAAATAAGGAATATAGAGGCAAAAAGATGGAGAAGCAAGGAATAGTGAGGTAAAGAGATAAAGTAAATAATGATAAGGTAGAGACAATGCAAATTAAAATGCCGAAGGAACCATCATTTATCGACGTAGAAAAATAATTTTCGATTATTTACGTTATCCATTTTTTTTATGTTTCTGTTTGTTTAATATTTGTGGAGGTCAAAAATTTGCGATCGTCAAGTGGCTGTTTGTGGGGTTAACGAGGGTGTTACAGAGACACGGGGGTAGCAGGAACGACCCGGGCAGCAGGAGGAAGCAGGAACGACCCGGGCAGCAGAAGGGAGCAGGAACGACCCGGACAGCAGGAGGAAGCAGGAACGACCCGGGCAGCAGGAGGAAGCAGAAACGACCCGGGCAGCAGGAGGAAGCAGGAACGACCCGGGCAGCAGGAGGAAGCAGGAACGACCCGGACAGCAGGAGGAAGCAGGAACGACCCGGGCAGCAGGAGGAAGCAGGAACGACCCGGGCAGCAGGAGGAAGCAGGAACGACCCGGGCAGCAGGAGGAAGCAGGAACGACCCGGGCAGCAGGAGGAAGCAAGAACGACCCGGGCAGCAGGAGGAAGCAGGAACGACCCGGGCAGCAGGAGGAAGCAGGAACGACCCGGGCAGCAGGAGGAAGAAGGAACGACCCGGGCAGCAGGAGGAAGCAAGAACGACCCGGGCAGCAGGAGGAAGCAGGAACGACCCGGACAGCAGGAGGAAGCAGGAACGACCCTGACAGCAGGAGGAAGCAAGAACGACCCGGGCAGCAGGAGGAAGCAGGAACGACCCGGGCAGCAGGAGGAAGCAAGAACGACCCGGGCAGCAGGAGGAAGCAGGAACGACCCGGGCAGCAGGAGGAAGCAGGAACGACCCGGGCAGCAGGAGGAAGCAGGAACGACCCGAACAGCAGGAGGAAGCAGGAACGACCCGGACAGCAGGAGGAAGCAGGAACGACCCGGGCAGCAGGAGGAAGCAGGAACGACCCGGACAGTAGGAGGAAGCAGGAACGAACCGGACAGCAGGAGGAAGCAGGAACGACCCGGGCAGCAGGAGGAAGCAGGAACGACCTGGGCAGCAGGAGGAAGCAGGAACGACCCGGGCAGCAGGAGGAAGCAGGAACGACCCGGGCAGCAGGAGGAAGCAGGAACGACCCGGACAGCAGGAGGAAGCAGGAACGACCCGGGCAGCAGGAGGAAGCAGGAACGACCCGGACAGCAGGAGGAAGCAGGAACGACCCGGGCAGCAGGAGGAAGCAGGAACGACCCGGGCAGCAGGAGGAAGCAGGAACGACCCGGGCAGCAGGAGGAAGCAGGAACGACCCGGGCAGCAGGAGGAAGCAGGAACGACCCGGACAGAAGGAGGAAGCAGGAACGACCCGGGCAGCAGGAGGAAGCAGGAACGACCCGGACAGCAGGAGGAAGCAGGAACGACCCGGGCAGCAGGAGGAAGCAGGAACGACCCGGACAGCAGGAGGAAGCAGGAACGACCCGGGCAGCAGGAGGAAGCAGGAACGACCTGGGCAGCAGGAGGAAGCAGGAACGACCCGGGCAGCAGGAGGAAGCAGGAACGACCTGGGCAGCAGGAGGAAGCAGGAACGACCTGGGCAGCAGGAGGAAGCAGGAACGACCCGGGCAGCAGGAGGAAGCAGGAACGACCCGGACAGAAGGAGGAAGCAGGAACGACCCGGACAGAAGGAGGAAGCAGGAACGACCCGGGCAGCAGGAGGAAGCAGGAACGACCCGGACAGAAGGAATGAATAACAACGAATGAATAACATTAATTGCTGAACTCATACAGCGTTAAGACGTACGCATGCGCATTGACCCCTGTGTTTTGTATGTAGAAATACCGTTATTCTGAAGGTTAGGTTGGTTGTGACACAGAAGGTACCCTGACCCTGGTGTTCACATGACCAGCAGACACCCCACGACGCTGGTGTTCACATGACCAGTAGACATCCCCGACCCTGGTGTTCACATGACCAGCAGACACCCCGACCCTGGTGTTCACATGACCAGCAGACACCCCACGACCCTGGTGTTCACATGACCAGCAGACACCCCACGACCCTGGTGTTCACATGACCAGCAGACACCCCACGACCCTGGTGTTCACATGACCAGCAGACACCCCACGACCCTGGTGTTCACATGACCAGCAGACACCCCACGACCCTGGTGTTCACATGACCAGCAGACACCCCACGACCCTGGTGTTCACATGACCAGCAGACACCCCACGACCCTGGTGTTCACATGACCAGCAGACACCCCACGACCCTGGTGTTCACATGACCAGCAGACACCCCACGACCCTGGTGTTCACATGACCAGCAGACACCCCACGACCCTGGTGTTCACATGACCAGCAGACACCCCGACGATGGTGCTCACATGACCAGCAGACACCCCACGACGCTGGTGTTCACATGACCAGCCACCCGACCAGGACACCCCGACCCTGGTGTTCACATGACCAGCAGACACCCCGACCCTGGTGTTCACATGACCAGCAGACACCCCGACCCTGGTGTTCACATGACCAGCAGACACCCCACGACGCTGGTGTTCACATGACCAGCAGACACACCGACGCTGGTGTTCACATGACCAGCAGACACCCCGACCCTGGTGTTCACATGACCAGCAGACACCCCGACCCTGGTGTTCACATGACCAGCAGACACCCCGACCCTGGTGTTCACATGACCAGCAGACACACCGACGCTGGTGTTCACATGACCAGCAGACACCCCGACCCTGGTGTTCACATGACCAGCAGACACCACGACCCTGGTGTTCACATGACCAGTAGACACCCCGACCCTGGTGTTCACATGACCAGCAGACACCCCGACGCTGGTGTTCACATGACCAGCAGACACCCCGACCCTGGTGTTCACATGACCAGCAGACACCCCGACGCTGGTGTTCACATGACCAGCAGACACCCCGACCCTGGTGTTCACATGACCAGCAGACACCCCGACCCTGGTGTTCACATGACCAGCAGACACCCCGACCCTGGTGTTCACATGACCAGCAGACACCCCACGACCCAGGTGTCACATGATCAGTAGACACCCCGACCCTGTTGTTCACATGACCAGCAGACACCCCGACCCTGGTGTTCACATGACCAGCAGACACCCCGACCCTGGTGTTCACATGACCAGCAGACACCCCGACCCTGGTGTTCACATGACCAGCAGACACCCCGACCCTGGTGTTCACATGACCAGCAGACACCCCGACCCTGGTGTTCACATGACCAGCAGACACCCCACGACGCTGGTGTTCACATGACCAGCAGACACCCCGACCCTGGTGTTCACATGACCAGCAGACACCCCGACCCTGGTGTTCACATGACCAGCAGACACCCCACGACGCTGGTGTTCACATGACCAGTAGACACACCGACCCTGGTGTTCACATGACCAGCAGACACCCCGACCCTGGTGTCACATGACCAGCAGACACCCCACGACCCTGGTGTTCACATGACCAGCAGACACCCCGACGCTGGTGTTCACATGACCAGCAGACACCCCGACGCTGGTGTTCACATGACCAGCAGACACCCCGACCCTGGTGTCACATGACCAGCAGACACCCCACGACCCTGGTGTTCACATGACCAGCAGACACCCCGACCCTGGTGTTCACATGACCAGCAGACACCCCACGACCCTGGTGTTCACATGACCAGCAGACACCCCGACGCTGGTGTTCACATGACCAGCAGACACCCCGACCCTGGTGTTCACATGACCAGTAGACACATCATCGCTGGTGTTCACATGACCAGCAGACACCCCGTCCCTGGTGTTCACATGACCAGCAGACACCCCGACCCTGGTGTTCACATGACCAGCAGACACCCCACGACGCTGGTGTTCACATGACCAGCAGACACCCCGACCCTGGTGTTCACATGACCAGCAGACACCCCACGACGCTAGTGTACACGTGACCAGCAGACACCCCGACGCTGGTGTTCACATGACCAGCAGACACCCCGACCCTGGTGTTCACATGACCAGCGGACACCCCGACCCTGGTGTTCACATGACCAGCAGACACACCGACGCTGGTGTTCACATGACCAGCAGACACACCGACGCTGGTGTTCACATGACCAGCAGACACACCGACCCTGGTGTTCACATGACCAGCAGACACCCCGACCCTGGTGTTCACATGACCAACAGACACCCCACGACGCTGGTGTTCACATGACCAACAGACACCCCACGACGCTGGTGTTCACATGATCAGCAGACACCCCGTCCCTGGTGTTCACATGACCAGCAGACACCCCGTCCCTGGTGTTCACATGACCAGCAGACACACCGACGCTGGTGTTCATATGACCAGCAGACACACCGACGCTGGTGTTCACATGACCAGCAGACACCCCGACCCTGGTGTTCACATGACCAGCAGACACACTGACGCTGGTGTTCACATGACCAGCAGGCACCCCGACGCTGGTGTTCACATGACCAGCAGACACCCCGTCCCTGGTGTTCACATGACCAGCAGACACACCGACGCTGGTGTTCACATGACCAGCAGACACACTGACGCTGGTGTTCACATGACCAGCAGGCACCCCGACGCTGGTGTTCACATGACCAGCAGACACCCCGACCCTGGTGTCACATGACCAGTAGACACCCCGACGGTGGTGTTCACTTGACCAGCAGACACCCCGACGCTGGTGTTCACATGACCAGCAGACACCCCGACGCTGGTGTTCACATGACCAGCAGACACCCCGACCCTGGTGTTCACATGACCAGCAGACACCCCACGACGAATTGTGTTCACATGACCAGCAGACACCCCGACTCTGGTGTTCACATGACCAGCAGACACCCCACGACGCTGGTGTTCACATGACCAGCAGACACCCCGACGCTGGTGTTCACATGACCAGCAGACACCCCGACCCTGGTGTTCACATGACCAGCAGACACCCCACGACGCTGGTGTTCACATGACCAGCAGACACCCTGACCCTGGTGTTCACATGACCAGCAGACACCCCGACGCTGGTGTTCACGTGACCAGCACACCCCCCCCCCCCCCTTCTTCGTCGTCCTGATTGGTCGTTACGGCAGCCATTTTCCCGCTGACGCACAAGCTATTATATACGCCAGGGCGCGCTTCTCGTTTTCTTCCATCCACTGGAAACACTGGTGACTACGTTTTCTAATCTTTTCTTTCACAACTTCCGTTTTCTCCTTTCCATCATGGTGGCGGAGGGAGTAGCGCTAGCTGCCAGCTTGGCCGCACACACCACGTTTTCTATATTTCCTGGTCACTTGTGATCATTTCTTCGGTTAACGCGTTTTCTTTCTTTGTCTGTTGTTGTTTCGTTGTCTATTGTTTTTGTTTTCTTTGTTTTGAAAATTAGTTTTTCTAAGTTTCGTTCACCTGTAATGTCCTTGTTGTACTTACCATTTGTTATCATACCTGATCACAATTTTCGTACTGTGTTCCTTTTCTATATATTTGGTCTATTCCCGTTTTCTGATTTACGTGTCACTTTGTTATATTCGTTTTCTTTATAACTGTCGTCTGCTTTATTTATGTATATTATGTCGCCATCAAGAGACAGGAAGACATATTGTTTTTATAACATTTTCTTCCTCCTCACCAATAACACACCCTCGTTTCTCCATTTTTCGGCCCATTGACCTGAAACTCTGTACACATGTACTGTACATAGCACATGCTTCAATGTACTCTAATTTCATACATCATTTAAGATCTTAATTATCTAAGCCCTCTTATGGGCTATGATGAGTAACATTATCACTATTGTAAGCCGGAATTATCGTAACTGTTGTGGTCGAATATCTGTAGCCCATTTCTCATGTCTCCCGTCACAAGATGGCTGACATTGTGTTCGCTACATTTTCTCGCTTTCATATCATTATCGGTAATTTTTCTTCATCTCGCAACAATTAACACAAACCCAGCTGTATTCCTTCATTATTCAGGCGAGTGATCTGAAACTTCAGAGTCATGTAATCATCCTTCGTACAAAACGCTTCAACTGCTTTCCCATATATATATATATATATATATATATATATATATATATATATATATATATATATATATATATATATATATATTCTTTCTTTTCTTTCAAACTATTCGCCATTTCCCGCATTAGCGAGGTAGCGTTAAGAACAGAGGACTGGGCCTTTGAGGGAATACCCTCACCTGGCCCAATTCTCTGTTCCTTCTTTTGGAAAATTAAAAAAAAACGAGAGGGGAGGATTTCCAGCCCCCCGCTCCCTCCCCTTTTAGTCGCCTTCTACGACACGCAGGGAATACGTGGGAAGTATTCTTTCTCCCCTATCCCCAGGGATAATATATATATATATATATATATATATATATATATATATATATATATATATATATATATATATATATATCCCAGAAATCCTCCCCTTCTTCTATTTTTTTAACTTTCTAAAATGGGAAACAGAAGAAGGAGTCACGTGGGGAGTGCTCATCCTCCTCGAAGGCTCAGACTGGGGTGTCTGAATGTGTGTGGATGTAACCAAGATGTGAAAAAAGGAGAGATAGGTAGTATGTTTGAGGAAAGGAACCTGGATGTTTTGGCTCTGAGTGAAACGAAGCTCAAGGGTAAAGGGGAAGAGTGGTTTGGGAATGTCTTGGAAGTAAAGTCAGGGGTTAGTGAGAGGACAAGAGCAAGGGAAGGAGTAGCAGTACTCCTGAAACAGGAGTTGTGGGAGTATGTGATAGAATGTAAGAAAGTAAATTCTCGATTAATATGGGTAAAACTGAAAGTTGATGGAGAGAGATGGGTGATTATTGGTGCATATGCACCTGGGCATGAGAAGAAAGATCATGAGAGGCAAGTGTTTTGGGAGCAGCTGAATGAGTGTGTTAGTGGTTTTGATGCACGAGACCGGGTTATAGTGATGGGTGATTTGAATGCAAAGGTGAGTAATGTGGCAGTTGAGGGAATAATTGGTATACATGGGGTGTTCAGTGTTGTAAATGGAAATGGTGAAGAGCTTGTAGATTTATGTGCTGAAAAAGGACTGGTGATTGGGAATACCTGGTTTAAAAAGCGAGATATACATAAGTATACGTATGTAAGTAGGAGAGATGGCCATAGAGCGTTATTGGATTACGTGTTAATTGACAGGCGCGCGAAAGAGAGACTTTTAGATGTTAATGTGCTGAGAGGTGCAACTGGAGGGATGTCTGATCATTATCTTGTGGAGGCTAAGGTGAAGATTTGTATGGGTTTTCAGAAAAGAAGAGTGAATGTTGGGGTGAAGAGGGTGGTGAGAGTAAGTGAGCTTGGGAAGGAGACTTGTGTGAGGAAGTACCAGGAGAGACTGAGTACAGAATGGAAAAAGGTGAGAACAATGGAAGTAAGGGGAGTGGGGGAGGAATGGGATGTATTTAGGGAATCAGTGATGGATTGCGCAAAAGATGCTTGTGGCATGAGAAGAGTGGGAGGTGGGTTGATTAGAAAGGGTAGTGAGTGGTGGGATGAAGAAGTAAGATTATTAGTGAAAGAGAAGAGAGAGGCATTTGCACGATTTTTTCAGGGAAAAAATGCAATTGAGTGGGAGGTGTATAAAAGAAAGAGACAGGAGGTCAAGAGAAAGGTGCAAGAGGTGAAAAAGAGGGCAAATGAGAGTTGGGGTGAGAGAGTATCATTAAATTTCAGGGAGAATAAAAAGATGTTCTGGAAGGAGGTAAATAAAGTGCGTAAGACAAGGGAGCAAATGGGAACTTCAGTGAAGGGCGCAAATGGGGAGGTGATAACAAGTAGTGGTGATGTGAGAAGGAGATGGAGTGAGTATTTTGAAGGTTTGTTGAATGTGTTTGATGATAGAGTGGCAGATATAGGGTGTTTTGGTCGAAGTGGTGTGCAAAGTGAGAGGGTTAGGGAAAATGATTTGGTAAACAGAGAAGAGGTAGTAAAAGCTTTGCGGAAGATGAAAACCGGCAAGGCCGCAGGTTTGTATGGTATTGCAGTGGAATTTATTAAAAAAGGGGGTGACTGTATTATTGACTGGTTGGTAAGGTTATTTAATGTATGTATAATTCATGGTGAGGTGCCTGAGGATTGGCGGAATGCCTGCATAGTGCCATTGTACAAAGGCAAAGGGGATAAGAGTGAGTGCTCAAATAACAGAGGTATAAGTTTGTTGAGTATTCCTGGTAAATTATATGGGAGGGTATTGATTTAGAGGGTGAAGGCATGTACAGAACATCAGATTGGGGAAGAGCAGTGTGGTTTCAGAAGTGGTAGAGGATGTGTGGATCAGGTGTTTGCTTTGAAGAATGTATGTGAGAAATACTTAGAAAAGCAAATGGATTTGTATGTAGCATTTATGGATCTGGAGAAGGAATATGATAGAGTTGATAGAGATGCTCTGTGGAAGGTATTAAGAATATATGGTGTGCGAAGCAAGTTGTTAAAAGCAGTGAAAAGTTTTTATCGAGGATGTAAGGCATGTGTACGTGTAGGAAGAGAGGAAAGTGATTGGTTCTCAGTGAATGTAGGATTGCGGCAGGGGTGTGTGATGTCTCCATGGTTGTTTAATTTGTTTATGGATAGGGTTGTTAGGGAGGTGAATGCAAGAGTTTTGGAAAGAGGGGCAAGTATGAAATCTGTTGGGGATGAGAGAGCTTGGGAAGTGAGTCAGTTGTTGTTCGCTGATGATACAGCGCTGGTGGCTGATTCATGTGAGAAACTGCAGGAGCTGGTGACTGAGTTTGGTAAAGTGTGTGAAAGAAGAAAGTTAAGAGTAAATGTGAATAAGAGCAAGGTTATTAGGTACAGTAGGCTTGAGGGTCAAGTCAACTGGGAGGTAAGTTTGAATGGAGAAAAACTGGAGGAAGTGAAGTGTTTTAGATATCTGGGAGTGGATCTGGCAGCGGATGGAACCATGGAAGCGGAAGTGGATCATAGGGTGGGGGAGGGGGCGAAAATCCTGGGAGCCTTGAAGAATGTGTGGAAGTCGAGAACATTATCTCGGAAAGCAAAAATGGGTATGTTTGAAGGAATAGTGGTTCCAACAATGTTGTATGGTTGCGAGGCGTGGGCTATGGATAGAGTTGTGCGCAGGAGGATGGATGTGCTGCAAATGAGATGTTTGAGGACAGTGTGTGGTGTGAGGTGGTTTGAACGAGTAAGTAACGTAAGGGTGAGAGAGATGTGTGGAAATAAAAAGAGCGTGGTTGAGAGAGCAGAAGAGGGTGTTTTGAAATGGTTTGGGCACATGGAGAGAATGAGTGAGGAAAGATTGACCAAGAGGATATATGTGTCGGAGGTGGAGGGAACGAGGAGAAGTGGGAGACCAAATTGGAGGTGGAAAGATGGAGTGAAAAAGATTTTGTGTGATCGGGGCCTGAACATGCAGGAGGGTGAAAGGAGAGCAAGGAATAGAGTGAATTGGATCGATGTGGTATACCGGGGTTGACGTGCTGTCAGTGGATTGAATCAGGGCATGTGAAGCGTCTGGGGTAAACCATGGAAAGCTGTGTAGGTATGTATATTTGCGTGTGTGGACGTATGTATATACATGTGTATGGGGGTGGGTTGGGCCATTTCTTTCGTCTGTTTCCTTGCGCTACCTCGCAAACGCGGGAGACAGCGACAAAGCAAAAAAAAAAAAAAAAAAAAAAAAATATATATATATATATATATATATATATATATATATATATATATATATATATATATATATATATATATATATATATATATATATATATATATATATATATATATATATATATATATATATATATATATATATCTTATTAAAATTCTTTTAAGGATCATATGTGGTCACCCCCCAAACCATCTATTTTAAGCTGCTGTTTCGAAGACGTAATCGAGCAAGACGAAACACTGATTGTGGACACTTTTCCAGATTCTTCATACAATAACACAGTATAGATTGGCTATATAAACCATGTCTACTGTACTGTAGGGGTTACAGTGACGACTTTTTTGAGGGATGGGAAATTACCTTGGCCCTCATACTAAACACTGTCTTCGGAATATGGCTTAATGATGTCTTTTTCTATGGTATGGAAACCTAAAAACTCTTGAGTTATAATCATTATTTCTCAGTACATGAATCTTCTGTAAACATGGCTGTAATTATGTCTATGTTTTTAAGAGGATTACGGATATGTGATCCCACAAGTCAGGTAGATGAATGTAGTCATATAAGACATATCTTTAAGCAGTTATGTTATCCTAAGTGGTTTGTGAACAAGGCTTACTGGAAAGCTAGAAGACATGTTATGCATCTAGTAACCAAAATGTGACAAATGATGATAGATCTAAGTGTTTAGTGTTGCTCTCTTCCCCAAACTTAGCTAATCTAAGACATGTTCTAAAAAACAATGCTTGTAATGTTGCTTTCCAGTACAATAACACTATCAGTAAAACCTTAATCAAATGTAGGCCAAAGCATGCAACAATTGGAAGTGTTTACGCCGTCAAATGCAAGGCATATATATATATATATATATATATATATATATATATATATATATATATATATATATATATATATATATATATACATTATCATTATACTTTGTCGCTGTCTCCCGCTTTAGCGAGGTAGCGCAAGGAAACGACGAAAGAATGGCCCAACACAACCCATATACACATGTATATACATACACGTCCACACACGCACATAGATATACCTATACATTTCACCGTATACCTATATATACATACATAGACATATACATATACATATATACACATGTAACGGAGAGATGTTATAGGCACCGTCACGCAGTACGCAGAGAGGACCACAAAAATGCGATCGCTAAATACTTGTCATGAACACGTCATCACACTGTAGACCTTAACAATCCAGTTATACGCCTCTGCTGATTATGTTACACGTAACGTCATTAAATGTCTTAATTGCTAATACAAAGAACATTAAATGTGTCCTCATGCAACTTTAAAACCTAAAACCTATTCTGGCATTAACTAAATCATTAATGAAATAATTGACACAACATGAAAACATAAAAAAGTTGTTCAAGACACAACCAGCTACCCAGGTCAACCCCCACCACCTGACCCCCCTTAATCACCCTCCCTTACAACGGTTATGACCAGACAAAGTGGACAGTGGTTTGCCCAGAAAGATTGGTGCTGGACGCCGGGACTCAGTTGTGATGAAACATGTGCCACATCTATAGAAAAATTACATGTTAAATAAAATTTGTATGAACTCTTACTGAAGTGCGATTTCACACACACACACACACACACACACACACACACAATATATATATATATATATATATATATATATATATATATATATATATATAATATATATATATATATATATATATATATATATATATATATATATATTTTTTTTTTTTTTTGATTTGTCGCTGTCTCCCGCGTTTGCGAGGTAGCGCAAGGAAACAGACGAAAGAAATGGCCCAACCAACCCCCATACACATGCCTTGATTCAATCCACTGACAGCACGTCAACCCCGGTATACCACATCGATCCAATTCACTTTATTCTTTGCCCTCCTTTCACCCTCCTGCATGTTCAGGCCCCGATCACACAAAATCTTTTTCACTCCATCTTTCCACCTCCAATTTGGTCTCCCTCTTCTCCTCGTTCCCTCCACCTCCGACACATATATCCTCTTGGTCAATCTTTCCTCACTCATTCTCTCCATGTGACCAAACCATTTCAAAACACCCTCTTCTGCTCTCTCAACCACGCTCTTTTTATTTCCACACATCTCTCTTAACCTTACGTTACTTACTCGATCAAACCACCTCACACCACACATTGTCCTCAAACATCTCATTTCCAGCACATCCATCCTCCTGCGCACAACTCTATCCATAGTCCACGCCTCGCAACCATACAACATTGTTGGAACCACTATTCCTTCAAACATACCCATTTTTGCTTTCCGAGATAATGTTCTCGACTTCCATACATTCTTCAAGGCTCCCAGAACTTTCGCCCCCTTCCCCACCAATGATCCACTTCCTCTTCCATGGTTCCATCCGCCGCCAGATCCACTCTCATATATCTAAAACACTTCACTTCCTCCAGTTTTTCTCTATTAAAACTTACCTCCCAGTTGACTTGACCCTCAACCCTACTATACCTAATAACCTTGCTCTTATTCACATTTACTCTTAACTTTCTTCTTTCACACACTTTACCAAACTCAGTCACCACCTTCTGCAGTTTCTCACATGAATCAGCCACCAGCGCTGTATCATCAGCGAACAACAACTGACTCACTTCCCAAGCTCTCTCATCCACAACAGACTGCATACTTGCCCCTCTTTCCAAAACTCTTGCATTCACCTCCCTAACAGCCCCATCCATAAACAAATTAAACAACCATGGAGACATCACACACTCCTGCCGCAAACCTACATTCACTGAGAACCAATCACTTTCCTCTCTTCCTACACGTACACATGCCTTACATCCTTGATAAAAACTTTTCACTGCTTCTAACAACTTGCCTCCCACACAATATATTCTTAATACCTTCCACAGAGCATCTCTATCAACTCTATCACATGCCTTCTCCAGATCCATAAATGCTACATACAAATCCATTTGCTTTTCTAAGTATTTCTCATATACATTCTTCAAATCAAACACCTGATCCACACATCCTCTACCACTTCTGAAACCACACTGCTCTTCCACAATCTGATGCTCTGTACATGCCTTCACCCTCTCAATCAATACCCTCCCATATAATTTACCAGGAATACTCAACAAACCTATACCTCTGTAATTTGAGCATTCACTCTTATCCCCTTTGCCTTTGTACAATGGCACTATGCAAGCATTTCGCCAATCCTTAGGCACCTCACCATGAATAATACATACATTAGATAACCTTACCAACCAGTTAACAATACAGTCACCTCCTTTTTTAATAAATTCCACTGCAATACCATCCAAACCTGCTGCCTTGCCGGCTTTCATCTTCCGTAAAGCTTTTACTACCTCTTCTCTGTTTAACAAATCATTTTCCCTAACCCTCTCTCTTTGCACACCACCTCGACCAAAACACCCTACATCTGCCACTCTATCATCAAAAACATTCAACAAACCTTCAAAATACTCACTCCATCTCCTTCTCACATCACCACTACTTGTTATCACCTCCCCATTAGCCCCCTTCACTGAAGTTCCCATTTGCTCCCTTGTCTTACGCACTTTATTTACCTCCTTCCAGAACATCTTTTTATTCTCCCTAAAATTTAATGATACTCTCTCACCCCAACTCTCATTTGCCCTCTTTTTCACCTCTTGCACCTTTCTCTTGACCTCCTGCCTCTTTCTTTTATACATCTCCCAGTCATTTGCATTTTTTCCCTGCAAAAATCGTCCAAATGCCTCTCTCTTCTCTTTCACTAATACTCTTACTTCTTCATCCCACCACTCACTACCCTTTCTAATCAACCCACCTCCCACGCTTCTCATGCCACAAGCATCTTTTGCGCAAGCCATCACTGCTTCCCTAAATACATCCCATTCCTTTCCCACTCCCCTTACCTCCTTTGTTCTCACCTTTTTCCATTCTGTACTCAGTCTCTCCTGGTACTTCCTCACGCAAGTCTCCTTCCCAAGCTCACTTACTCTCACCACTCTTTTCACCCCAACATTCTCTCATCTTTTCTGAAAACCTCTAAAAATCTTCACCTTCGCCTCCACAAGATAATGATCAGACATCCCTCCAGTTGCAACTCTCAGCACATTAACATCCAAAAGTCTCTCTTTCGCGCGCCTATCAATTAACACGTAATCCAATAACGCTCTCTGGCCATCTCTCCTATATATATATATATATATATATATATATATATATATATATATATATATATATATATATATATATATATATATATATATATATATTATGAATATCTAGAGTTAACATATTTTCTAAGATATATGTTAACAGAAACACAAGTGTGTTGCATGATGTGTGTTTCTCAGAACAACAAATGATATTCTGTATCTCTGTGTTTCAGGTTCTCAAGTGGGCGGGTCCACAGTGATGGAGCAGGTGTGAGGGCCCGCTACTGGGACAGTGATGGACCAGGTGTGAGGGCCAGCTACTGGGACAGTGATGGACCAGGTGTGAGGGGCCACTACAGGGACAGTGATGGACCAGGTGTGAGGGCCCACTACAGGGACAGTGATGGACCAGGTGTGAGGGCCCACTACTGGGACAGTGAGGGCCCACTGCTGGGACAGTGTCAGTGGATGTGTTGAAAATACAGAAAATCACAAATCACTTTTTATTTCCACAGAATATTGACCAGAAAATAAGACCATGGAACTCAACATGACAATGATGACTCACTAGTGGTATGGACACAGAAAGGATCGTAATAAGGAGGAAAATACACCGTAATAAGGAGGAAAATACAGTGTAATAAGGAGGATAATACACGGTAATAAGGAGGAAAATACACCATAATAAGGAGGAAAATACACGGTAATAAGAAGGAAAATACACGGTAATACGAAGGAAAATACACGGTAATAAGGAGGAAAATACACGGTAATAAGGAGGAAATACACCGTAATAAGGAGGAAAATACAGCAAGATAGAGGAAAATTAAAGATGAAAATACGATGATGGCCAGACAGTACCTAACTCAGTCCTGGAATAGTGTTTATTTCCATCCCATTCATCTCGCTATCTTCTAACCTTCTCTCTCCTGCCCTCTACATTAACCCTCCTTCTCTTCGTGTCAACCATCATACATCTTCCAGTATCTAACCATGAGCTGTTGCCCTGTGTTCCTCTCCTCCGTGGATTCGTCTTCTCTTCATTAAGTTATTCTTCTTTGTTAAGGTATCCCGCGTTCTTCCCTCGTCTTCCCACTTCTCTTCCGTTTTCTGTATCTTCTTTTCTCTGTCTCTCTGTCTCTCTTTCTCTCATTTCCCTTGTTTATTCTCGTTGCGTTTCGTCCCATCTCATGACTCTTGCTCCACATCTGTTCGTCCTGTAAACAACTTCGTCTCGCTCTTTATCAACCTCTCTCTCTCTCTCTCTCTCTCTCTCTCTCTCTCTCTCTCTCTCTCTCTCTCCCCAATCATCTTCTTTTCATTCTATACCCCTCTTTTAACGGGCGTGTATCCTCATCCTCTTACTCTCCCCAACTTACTCCTCATTTACCATCTATCTATCTGTCTCTCCCCCCTTGTCCTCTTCCCACCTTCACCCCCTCCCTTATCTCTCTCTCTCTCTCTCCCCACGGTTACCTCCCCTACGAGTCACGTGATCCCATGTAGCCAGGTGGGGAGAAGGCCAACATGGCGGCCGTGGACCGCATCACCTTGAGGCCCGAGCCCAGCGCCAGCAGCAACACCAGCAGCACCAGCAGTAGCGGCACCACCCCGTCATCACACTCCTCCTCCACACAGGTGAGTCAGTGGTACACACCCACCTCACACCGTGCAGCCAGGCAGGTGGGAGCCCTCACCACACTGTGGCATGCCATCCACCACGGTGGTGGTGAAGGAATTATTACCTCTTAATGACAGGTTAATTACGTGTTCTGCTCTCGCTCTCTCTCACAACGTCAGAGGCTGTCTGGTCGCCATTAAGCAGATGAGGGGGGACAGTTAACTACCATTATATATATATATATATATATATATATATATATATATATATATATATATATATATATATATATATATATCCTTGAGGGGGGGGGGGGGAAGAATTCTACCTACGCATTCCCCTCGTGTCGTAGAAGGCGACTAAAGGGAGCAGGAGCGGGGGGCTGGAAATCCTCCCCTCCTTGTATTCTAACTTTCTAAAAGAGGAAACAGAAGAAGGAGTCACGCGAGGAGTGCTCATCCTCCTCGAAGGCTCAGATTGGGGTGTCTAAATGTGTGTGGATGTAACCAAGATGAGAAGAAAGAAAAGATAGGCAAGTACGTTTGAGGAAAGAAACCTGCATGTTTTGACTCTGAGTGAAACGAAGCTCAAGGGTAAAGGGGAAAAATCGTTTGGAAATATCTGCGAGTAAAGTCAGGGGTTGGTGAGAGGACAAGAGCTAAGGAAAGAATAGCACTACTCCTGAAGCAGGAGTTGTGGAAGTAAGTGATAGAGTGTAAGGACATAAATTCTAGATTGATATGGGTAAAACTGAAAGTGGATGGAGAGATATGGGTGATTATTGGTGCTTATACACCTGGGCATGAGAAGAAAGATCATGAGAGGTAAGTGCTTTGGAAGCAGCCGAGTGAGTGTGTCAGCAGTTTTGATGCACGAGACCGGGTATTAGTGATGGGTGATTTGAATGCGAAGGTAAGTAATGTGGCATTTCAGGGTGTAATTGGTGCGTATGGGGTATTCAGTGTTATGAATGGAAATAGTGAAGAGCTTGTGGACTTGCGTGCTGAAAAAAGACTGGTGATTGGAAATAACTGGTTTAAAAAGAGATATAAACATAAGTATATGCGAGTATGAGAGATGGTCAAATGTCATTATCAAATTAAGTATTAACTGATAGGCGCGCAAAAGAGAGACGTTTGGATGTAAATGTGCTGGTAGGGGCAGCTGGGTGAATGTCTGATCATTATTTTGTGGAGGCGAGGGTGAAGATTTGTAAGGTTTCCGAAAGAGAGGAGACAATGTCGGGGAGAAGAGAGTGGTGAGAGTAGCTTGCAAAGAAAACTTGTGTGAGGAAGTACCTGGAGAGATTGAGTGTAGAATAGCAAAGCGTGAGAACAAATGAAATAAGGGGAGTGGATGAGGAATGAGAGGTATTTAGGGAATCAGTGATGACAAGTGCAAGAGATGCATGTGGCATGAGAAAGATGGGAGATGGGCAGATTAGAAGGGGTAGTGAGTGGTGGGATGAAGAAGTAAAGTTGCTTGTGAGAAGAGAAAAGGGAGGAGTCTGGACGGCACTTACCAGGACAGAGTGCAAATGATTAGGAGATGTATAGGAGACAGCGGTAGGAGGTAAAGAGGTGAGTTGAGGTGAGAGAGTATCCTTAAACTTTAGGGGAAATAAAAAGATATTTAGAGAGAGGTAAATACTGTGCGAAAGACAAGATAACAATTGGGAACATCGGTGAAGAGGGCAAAAGGTGAGGTGAAAACAGATCGTGTTGACGGGAGAGGAGATGGAGCGAGGATTGTTGAATGTGTTTGATGATAAAGTAGCAGATGTAGGGTGTCTTGGTCGGGGTGGTATACGAAGTGAGAGAGTCATGGTTGAGTGGTTTGGTGAAGAGAGAAGAGGTGATGACAGTCTTGAGGAAGATGAAAGCCGGCAAGGCGGCGCGATTGGATGGTACTGCAGTTTAATTTATTAAGAAAGGGGGTGACTGTGCTGTTGACTGGCTGGTAAGGATATTCATTGTATGTATGGATCATGGCAAAGTGCCTGAGGATTGGCGGAATGCATGCATAGTGCCACTGTATAAAGGCAAAGGGGATGAAGGTGAGCGTTTAAACTACAAAGGCATAGGTTTGTTAAGTATACCTGGTAAATTGTAAGGAAGGGTATTAATTGAAAGGGTGAAAGCACGTACAGAGCATGAGATTGGGGAGAAGCAGTGTGGTTTCAGAAGAGTTTGAGGATGTGTGGTTCAGGTGTTTACTTTGAAGAATGCATGTGAGAAATACACAGGAAAACAGATAGATTTCTATGTGGATTTATGGATCTGGAGAATGCTTTGTGGAAGGTCTTAAGAATATGTGGTGTAGGAGGTAAGCAGCTAGAAGCGGTGAAAAGTTCTTAACTAGGGTGTGAGGCATATGTACGAGTAGGAAGAGAGGAAAGTGAATGGTTCCCAGTGAAGCTAAGTTGTTTATGGATGTGGTGGTGAGGGAAGTAAATGCAAGAGTCATGGAGAGAGAGAGAGAGGCCAGTACTGCAGTCTGTTTGGGATGAGAGGGCCTGGGAAGTGAGTCAACTATTGTTCGCCGATGATACAGCACTAGAGGCTAATTCAAATGAGAAACTGCAGAAGTTGGTTACCGAGTTTGGAAGTGTATGTGAAATGAGAAACTGCAGAAGTTGGTTACCGAGTTTGGAAGTGTTTGTGAAATGAGAAAATTGAGAGTAAATGTGAATAAGAGCAAGGTTATTAGGTTCAGTAGGGTTGAGGACCAAGTTACTTGGGATGTAAGTTTGAATGGAGAAAAATTGGAGGAATATAGGCGTTTTAGATATCTGGGAGTGGAACCACGGAACTTTACCTCAGATGGCAAAAATTGATGTTTGAAAGAATAATAATTCCAGAAATATTATATGGTTGCGAGGCATTGGCTACAGTTAGGGTTGCACGGAGGATGTCGGATGTTGGAAATGAGATGTTTGAGGACAATATGTGGTGTGAGGTGGTTTGATCGAGTAAGTAATGAAATGGCAAAAGAGACGTATGGTAATAAAAAGAGTGTAGTTGAGAGAGCAGAAGAGAGTTTGTTGAAATGGTTCGGACATATGGCGTGAATGAGCTTGGAAAGGTTGACAAAGAGGATACATGTGTCAGAGGTGGAGGGAACAAGAAGAAGCGGGAGATCAAATTGGTGGCGGAAAGATGGAGTGAAAAAGATTTCGAGCGATCGGGGCCTGAACATACAGGAGGGTGAAAGGCGTGCACGGAATAGAGTGAATTGGAACAATGTGGTTTACCGGGGTCGACGTGCTGTCACTGGACTTAACCAGGGCATGCGAAACGTCTGGGGTAAACCATGGAAAGGTCTGTCTGGCCAAGATGTGGACAGGGAGCTGTGGTTTCGGTGCATTACACATGACAGCTAGAGAATGAGTGTGAGTGGATGTGGCCTTTTTCATCTGTTTCCTGGCGCTACCTCGCTGACGAAGGGGGCGGCGATCGGGTATGAGGGAGAAGAAGAGAATGTATGTTATCCTTTTTTCTTTTCCATCATGCATTCGTGTTGTTTCCTGTGGGGCGAGGTGGCGTCGAGTAGAGATGAAGGCGAGGAAATATGAATATGTACATGTGATGGCGAATAGTTTGAAAGAGAAAGAAAGATATATATATATATATATATATATATATATATATATATATATATATATATATATATATATATATGTACATGCTTGTATATGTATGTTTATATATGTATATGTACATGTATGTGCGTTATATGTATATGCATACATGTATGTGAGTGGTTGTGTTTTTCTTCGTCTGTTTCCTGCCGCTACCTTGCTAACTCAAGAAACGGCGATCAAATATGAAAATAATATAAATATATGACGTCAACAATGATACTAATTTCTGCTTCTTTGTTTCTAAGCAAAGACAACCATCTGCCACTGTTGGGGATTCCGTCACTAATGCCTTTAAAAACACTGACACACTTGTGTACAATATTCTGTATATGTAAAGTGAAGATAATGCTCAACATAAATCAATAGATGGGAATAGATCGTAGTTAGATATGTCATTATGTTATTCATACTCTCTAACATAATCGCATTAAAGTAATTTCTAAGTGATGTACCATTACTAGATCAATAGGTCTACCCTCATGGGCAAGATAATGACATCCCAAAATTCGACCGATTCATACGTGACCTCAGATAAGCAAACATTATAATCTGATCGAGTCATTATAGGTCAAATGTAATCTGACCTACCCATTTGGGGTCATATAATGTGGTAAAGTAATTACAAGAAACTTAATAAGACATAGTCATTACCGTTTATGTAATCCGGGTTACTAATTACGGGTCATGTAATCTGACCTAACCATTACGGGTCATGTAATCTGACCTAACCATTACGGGGTCATGTAATCTGATTAGTAATTACAGAACAAGCCTAAGTCATCACAGGTCATGTTATTTGACCCAGTCACTTTGACGTGAGGCCTTGCAAGGGTTTCTATCACGTCAGGTCATGTTACATGAAATTCTTACAAGGTAACTTGACATGTCGCCTGGAAAGTGACCCGGATAATAATTCTTATCATCTCATGTTATCTCGAACACAAACCTGTCAACAGCCAAGATCGAACCCGGGACCACTGTCTAGCGGTAGCGTCCCCGCCTGCTACGCAGGGGACCCGGGTTCGATCCTGGCTGTTGAAGGTTTGCATGTAATGAGTGTTCATATGCACTATATTCGCGCGCACACACACACACACACACACACACACATATATATATATATATATATATATATATATATATATATATATATATATATATATATATATATATATATATATATACATACATATATGTTCCTATGAGTCCACGGGGAAAATGAAACACGATAAGTTCCCAAGTGCACTTTCGTGTAATAATCACATCATCAGGGGAGACACAAGAGAGAAATATAAGTCAGTTGATATACATCGAAGAGACGAAGCTAGGACGCCATTTGGTAAACATGTGATCGTCCAAACATACAACGAGCGTCCTAGCTTCGTCTCTTCGATGTATATCAACTGACTTATATTTCTCTCTTGTGTCTCCCCTGATGATGTGATTATTACACGAAAGTGCACTTGGGAACTTATCGTGTTTCATTTATCCCCGTGGACTCATAGGAATATCTTGATCACGCGCAAAATTGTGATCCTTCCCAACATATATATATATATATATCTAAGCCTGACAAAGACAGAAGACTACAACGCAGTCAACCTTTCCAAAGCGACATAATTCTTGGTTAAGTCTGTCTCGGGCGGCGTTCGGTCGCCTCATCACCACCTTATCTTGACAGTCAAGTGCGAGCGAGACGAGAGAAGCGACACTTACGAGGGGCGGGAGGAGGAGGAGGAGAAAGAAGAATTTGGAAAAAAGTGACATAGGAGAACCAGGGATAATGATAGAAGAAAGAGAAGTATACGAAGATAAAGAATGAAAATGATGAGGTGGGTGGGACAGGAACGAGAGATTAGAAAAAAGGAAATAAATAAATCAAGAATGAAGGAAAGAATGAAGGAAAGAATGAAGGAAACAATGAAGGAAATAATGAGGGAAAAATTAAGGAAAGAATGAAGGAAACAATGAAGGAAAGAATGGGTGAAAGGATAAAGGAAAGAATGAGGGAAAGAAAGAACTAATGAAGGAAAGAATGACATAATGAAGAAAAGAATGAAGGAAAGAATGAAGGAAAGAATGAAGGAAAGAATGAAGGAAAGAATGAAGGAAAGAATGCAGCTGACAACTGTTCTGATGGAATCATGAGATCATGAGGGCACAACTCATGATGATGAGAGATAAACAAGACATGAGGTTGTGAGATATCTTCAATACGCTCTTGTACCAGATGGTGTACGTAACACTACTACAGCTGGTGTAACACTACTACAGCTGGTGTATGACTACTTCAGCTGGTGTATGGCTAGTACAGCTGGTGTATGACTACTACAGCTGGTGTATGGCTAGTACAGCTGGTGTATGACTACTACAGCTGGTGTATGGCTAGTACAGCTGGTGTATGACTACTACAGCTGGTGTATGGCTAGTACAGCTGGTGTAAGACTACTACAGCTGGTGTATGGCTAGTACAGCTGGTGTATGACTACTACAGCTGGTGTAAGACTACTACAGCTGGTGTATGGCTAGTACAGCTGGTGTATGACTACTACAGCTGGTGTATGACTACTACAGCTGGTGTATGACTACTACAGCTGGTGTATGACTACTACAGCTGGTGTATGACTACTACAACTGGTGTATGACTACTACAGCTGGTGTATGACTACTACAGCTGCTGTATGACTACTACAGCTGGTGTATGACTACTACAGCTGCTGTATGACTACTACAGCTGGTGTATGACTACTACAGCTGGTGCATGACTACTACAGCTGGTGTATGGCTAGTACAGCTGGTGTATGACTACTACAGCTGGTGTAAGACTACTACAGCTGGTGTATGGCTAGTACAGCTGGTGTATGACTACTACAGCTGGTGTATGACTACTGCAGCTGGTGTATGACTACTACAACTGGTGTATGACTACTACAACTGGTGTATGACTACTACAGCTGGTGTATGACTACTACAACTGGTGTATGACTACTACAGCTGGTGTATGACTACTACAGCTGGTGTATGACTACTACAGCTGGTGTATGACTACTACAGCTGGTGTATGACTACTACAGCTGGTGTATGACTACTACAGCTGGTGTATGACTACTACAGCTGCTGTATGACTACTACAGCTGGTGTATGACTACTACAGCTGGTGTATGACTACTACAGCTGCTGTATGGCTAGTACAGCTGGTGTATGACTACTACAGCTGGTGTAAGACTACTACAGCTGCTGTATGACTACTACAGCTGGTGTATGACTACTACAGCTGGTGTATGACTACTATAGCTGGTGTAAGACCACTACAGCTAGTATAACTGTCTATACCAGCTGGTGTAACAGTTTACACCAGCTAGTGTAACAGTCTACACCAGCTAGTGTAACATCTGCACCATCTACCCCCAGTCTGTGTGTGTATGTGGGTTCCACGTCTTCCTTGACATGGTCTTGGAACATTTTCTGATCCCTCCCTCCCTCCCTCGTGTGTGTGTGTGTGTGTGTGTGTGTGTGTGTGTATGTGTGTGTGTGTGTGTGTGTGTGTGTGTGTGTGTGTGTGTGTAGCACTATATGCAGGTCTGTATCTATGATACGTTTTCCACAGTCACACTAATATTATAAGATGTCCACTATCACTGGTTATATTGACTACAGAGAGGGTGATGTGCACTATATTGGGAGGAGGGTGATATGTACTATACTGGGGGGGTGATATGTACTATACTGGGGGTGATATGTACTATACTGGGGGTGATATGTACTATACTGGGGGTGATATGTACTATACTGGGGGTGGTGATATGTACTATACTGGGGGGTGATATGTACTATACTGGGGGTGATATGTACTATACTGGGGGGGTGATATGTACTATACTGGGGGTGATATGTACTATACTGGGGGTGATATGTACTATACTGGGGGTGATATGTACTATACTGGGGGTGATATGTACTATACTGGGGGTGATATGTACTATACTGGGGGGTGATATGTACTATACTGGGGTGATATGTACTATACTGGGGGTGATATGTACTATACTGGGTGTGATATGTACATCTGGGGTGATATGTACTATACTGGGGGTGATATGTACTATACTGGGGGTGATATGTACTATACTGGGGGGTGATATGTACTATACTGGGGGTGATATGTACTATACTGGGGGTGATATTACTATACTGGGGGTGGTGATATGTACTATACTGGGGGTGATATGTACTATACTGGGGGGTGATATATACTATACTGGGGGTGATATGTACTATACTGGGGGGTGATATTGTACTATACTGGGGGTGATATGTACTATACTGGGGGTGATATGTACTATACTGGGGGTGATATGTACTATACTGGGGGGTGATATGTACTATACTGGGGGGTGATATGTACTATACTGGGGTGATATGTACTATACTGGGGGGTGATATGTACTATACTGGGGGTGATATGTACTATACTGGGGGTGATATGTACTATACTGGGGGGGTGATATGTACTATACTGGGGGGTGATATGTACTATACTGGGGGGTGATATGTACTATACTGGGGGTGATATGTACTATACTGGGGGTGATATGTACTATACTGGGGGTGATATGTACTATACTGGGGGTGATATGTACTATACTGGGGGGTGATATGTACTATACTGGGGGTGATATGTACTATACTGGGGGTGATATGTACTATACTGGGGGGTGATATGTACTATACTGGGGGGTGATATGTACTATACTGGGGGTGATATGTACTATACTGGGGGGTGATATGTACTATACTGGGGGTGATATGTACTATACTGGGGGGTGATATGTACTATACTGGGGGTGATATGTACTATACTGGGGGTGATATGTACTATACTGGGGGTGATATGTACTATACTGGGGGGTGATATGTACTATACTGGGGGTGATATGTACTATACTGGGGGGTGATATGTACTATACTGGGGGTGATATGTACTATACTGGGGGGTGATATGTACTATACTGGGGGGTGATATGTACTATACTGGGGGGTGATATGTACTATACTGGGGGTGATATGTACTATACTGGGGGTGATATGTACTATACTGGGGGTGATATGTACTATACTGGGGGGTGATATGTACTATACTGGGGGTGATATGTACTATACTGGGGGTGATATGTACTATACTGGGGGTGATATGTACTATACTGGGGGGTGATATGTACTATACTGGGGGTGATATGTACTATACTGGGGGTGATATGTACTATACTGGGGGTGATATGTACTATACTGGGGGGTGATATGTACTATACTGGGGGTGATATGTACTATACTGGGGGGTGATATGTACTATACTGGGGGGTGATATGTACTATACTGGGGGGTGATATGTACTATACTGGGGGTGATATGTACTATACTGGGGGGTGATATGTACTATACTGGGGGTGATATGTACTATACTGGGGGGTGATATGTACTATACTGGGGGTGATATGTACTATACTGGGGGTGATATGTACTATACTGGGGGGTGATATGTACTATACTGGGGGTGATATGTACTATACTGGGGGTGATATGTACTATACTGGGGGGTGATATGTACTATACTGGGGGGTGATATGTACTATACTGGGGGTGATATGTACTATACTGGGGGTGATATGTACTATACTGGGGGTGATATGTACTATACTGGGGGTGATATGTACTATACTGGGGGTGATATGTACTATACTGGGGGTGATATGTACTATACTGGGGGTGATATGTACTATACTGGGGGTGATATGTACTATACTGGGGGTGATATGTACTATACTGGGGGTGATATGTACTATACTGGGGGTGATATGTACTATACTGGGGGTGATATGTACTATACTGGGGGGTGATATGTACTATACTGGGGGGTGATATGTACTATACTGGGGGTGATATGTACTATACTGGGGGTGATATGTACTATACTGGGGGTGATATGTACTATACTGGGGGTGATATGTACTATACTGGGGGTGATATGTACTATACTGGGGGGTGATATGTACTATACTGGGGGTGATATGTACTAAGGGTGATATGTACTATACTGGGGGGTGATATGTACTATACTGGGGGGTGATATGTACTATACTGGGGGTGATATGTACTATACTGGGGGTGATATGTACTATACTGGGGGGTGATATGTACTATACTGGGGGTGATATGTACTATACTGGGGGGGTGATATGTACTATACTGGGGGTGATATGTACTATACTGGGGGTGATATGTACTATACTGGGGGTGATATGTACTATACTGGGGTGTTGATATGTACTATACTGGGGGGTGATATGTACTATACTGGGGGGTGATATGTACTATACTGGGGGGTGATATGTACTATACTGGGGTGGTGATATGTACTATACTGGGGGTGATATGTACTATACTGGGGGGGGTGATATGTACTATACTGGGGGGTGATATGTACTATACTGGGGGTGATATGTACTATACTGGGGGGTGATATGTACTATACTGGGGGTGATATGTACTATACTGGGGGGTGATATGTACTATACTGGGGGGTGATATGTACTATACTGGGGGTGATATGTACTATACTGGGGGTGATATGTACTATACTGGGGGGTGATATGTACTATACTGGGGGGTGATATGTACTATACTGGGGGTGATATGTACTATACTGGGGGTGGTGATATGTACTATACTGGGGGTGATATGTACTATACTGGGGGTGATATGTACTATACTGGGGGTGGTGATATGTACTATACTGGGGGTGGTGATATGTACTATACTGGGGGGTGATATGTACTATACTGGGGGTGATATGTACTATACTGGGGGGTGATATGTACTATACTGGGGGGTTGATATTCATCATGTACGAGGCTATATCCGCCGCTCGACCAATATCAACTGCGAAGCTCTGACACGTGCTTCACGAACCACGAGTGGTCTCTCTCTCTCTCTCTCTCTCTCTCTCTCTCTCTCTCTCTCTCTCTCTCTCTCTCTCTCTCTAAGTAACCAATGGTTTTTTTTTCCTTTGCCCTTCGGAGGATCATCTTTCTAAATTCAGTTGCTCCCTCGTCTTATCCTACATAATCCCAGCTTAAGACATGATTCACGTTGCTGCAGGTTCATTCGCTCGCTTCAGTGTTCCAACACTGTTTCGTTCGTAAGGTAAACTTCGAAGTCTCACAAATTCGTAAAAGTTTCCAGTTTTCTTCGGTCATTTTCCATGAAGCGTCCAGCTCTGAATTGAAGGATCAGCTTAGCTTATCGACGTTATGGTGGACCAGTAACCTGGGCCACCTGGTCAGCTTAACGAGGTTATGATGGACCAGTAACCTGGGCCACCTGGGCAGCTTAACGTGGTTATGATGGACCAGTAACCTGGGCCACCTGTTCAGTTTAACGTGGTTATGATGGACCAGTAACCTGGGCCACCTGGTCAGCTTAACGAGGTTATGATGGACCAGTACCTGGGCCACCTGGTCAGCTTAACGTGGTTATGATGGACCAGTATCCTGGGCCACCTAGTCAGCTTAACGTGGTTATGATGGACCAGTAACCTGGGCCACCTGGTCAGCTTAACTTGATTATGAAGGACCAGTAACCTGGGCCACCTGGTTAACTTAACACGGCTATGATGGACCAGTAACCTGGGCCACCTGGTCAGCTTAACGTGGTTATGATGGATCAGTAACCTGGGCCACCTGGTCAGCTTAACGTGGTTATGATGAACCAGTAACCTGGGCCACCTGGTTAACTTAACACGGCTATGATGGACCAGTAACCTGGGCCACCTGGTCAGCTTAACGTGGTTATGATGGACCAGTAACCTGGGCCACCTGGTCAGCTTAACGTGGTTATGATGGACCAGTAACCTGGGCCACTTGATTAACTTAACACGGCTATGATGGACCAGTAACCTGGGCCACCTGGTCATCTTAACGTGGTTATGATGGACCAGTAACCTGGGCCACCTGGTCAGCTTAACGTGGTTATGATGGACCAGTAACCTGGGCCACCTGGTCAGCTTAACGTGGTTATGATGGACCAGTAACCTGGGCCACCTGGTCAGCTTAACGCGGTTATGATGGACCAGTAACCCTGGGCCACCTGGGTCACACGTTTGACCTTAACCTGGGCCACCTGGTCAGCTACGCGTTATGATGGACCAGTACACCCGGGCCACCTGGTTCACTTAACGTGTTATTTTACCAGTAACCCGGCCAAAACTGTCAGGCTTAACTGTTATGATGACCAGTAACCTGGGCCACCAGGTCAGCTTAACATTGGTTATGATGGGACCAGTAACCTGGGCCACCTGGTCAGCTTAACGAGGTTATGACTGGACCAGTAACCTGGGGCCACCTGGTCCGTTACGTGTTTATGATGGACCAGTAAACCTGGGCCACACTGGTTCACTTACACGGCTTATGATGGACCAGTAACCTGGGCCATCTCTCCCCTGGTCAGTTTAACGTGGTTATGATGGATCCAGTAACCTGGGCCACCTGTCAGCTTAAACCGTGGTTATGATGGGACCAGTAACCTTGGGCCACCTGGTTAACTTACACGGCCCCCCCCCCCCTTTGATGATGGACAGTTAACCTGGGCCACCTGGTTCAGCTAACGTGGTTTATGATGGACCAGTAACCGGGGCCACCTGGTCAGCTTAACATGGTTATGATGGACCAGTAACCTGGGCCACCTGGTCAGCTTAACGTGATAATGATGGACCAGTAACCTGGGCCACCTGGTCAGCTTAACGTGGTTATGATGGACCAGTAACCTGGGCCACCCTGGTCAGCTTAACGTGGTTATGAATGGACCAGTAACCTGGACCACCTGGTCAGCTTAACTTGGTTATGATGACCAGTAACCTGGGCCCACCTGTCAGCTTAACGTGGTTATGATGGACCGGTAACCCGGGCCACCTGGTCAGCTTAACGCGGTTATGATGGACCAGTAACCTGGGCCACCTGGTCAGCTTAAACGAGGCTATGATGGACCAGTAACCTGGGCCACCTGGTCACTTTAACACGATCATGATGGACCAGTAATCTGGGCCACCTGGTCAGCTTAACGTGGTTATGATGGACCAGTAACCTGGGCCACCTGGTCAGCTTAACGTGGTTATGATGGACCAGTAACCTGGGCCACCTGGTCAGCTTAACAACGTTATGATGGACCAGTAACCTGGGCCACCTGGTCAGCTTAACGTGGTTATGATGGACCAGTAACTTGGGCCACCTGGTCAGCTTAACGTGGTTATGATGGACCAGTAACTTGGGCCACCTGGTCAGCTTAACGTGGTTATGATGGACCAGTAACCTGGGCCACCTGGTCAGCTTAACGTGGTTATGATGGACCAGTAACTTGGGCCACCTGGTCAGCTTAACGTGGTTATGATGGATATATCATTATCTCCCTTGATGGACGTTGTCTTAATTAACTCATTCTTCATCATATAATTAAGGCACACCTGTGCCACATATTTCCACTCATTCGTTACCAGTGCTTAAGGTACACTAATGACCCCCTACATGGTCATTAAGTGGTTCTTGCCACCCTCACCAGGCGCAGGTCACTAGGTGATTACCAGAAGATAATTGACTAGTTTCTGTGATGTGATCATCATAATCAGACAAGTACTACCACTAGGTAATAGTGCTAGGTACTATCACCAAGTACTACTACCAGGTACTAGTGCTAGGTACTATCACCAGGTACTGTCACTAGGTACTAGTGCTAGGTCCTATCACCAGGTACTACCACTAGGTACTAGTGCTAGGTACTATCACCAGGTACTACCACTAGGTACTAGTGCTAGGTACTATCACCAGGTACTACTACCAGGTACTAGTGCTAGGTACTATCACCAGGTACTGTCACTAGGTACTAGTGCTAGGTCCTATCACCAGGTACTACCACTAGGTACTAGTGCTAGGTACTATCACCAGGTACTACTACCAGGTACTAGTGCTAGGTACTATCACCAGGTACTGCCACTAGGTACTAGTGCTAGGTCCTATCACCAGGTACTACTACCAGGTACTAGTGCTAGGTACTATCACCAGGTACTACTACCAGGTACTAGTGCTAGGTACTATCACCAGGTACTGCCACTAGGTACTAGTGCTAGGTCCTATCACCAGGTACTACCACTAGGTACTAGTGCTAGGTACTATCACCAGGTACAACCACTAGGTACTAGTGCTAGGTACTATCACCAGGTACTACCACTAGGTACTAGTGCTAGGTACTATCACCAGGTACTAGTGCTAGGTACTATCACCAGGTACTGCCACTAGGTACTAGTGCTAGGTACTATCACCAGGTACTACCACTAGGTACTAGTGCTAGGTACTATCACCAGGTACTACCACTAGGTACTAGTGCTAGGTACTATCACCAGGTACTACCACTAGGTACTATCACCAGGTATTACCACTAGGTACTAGTGCTAGGTACTGTCACCAGGTACTACTACCAGGTACTAGTGCTAGGTACTATCACCAGGTACTACCACTAGGTACTAGTGCTAGGTACTATCACCAGGTACTACCACTAGGTACTAGTGCTAGGTACTATCACCAGGTACTACCACTAATTACTATCACAAGGTACTACCACCAGGTACTAGTGCTAGGTACTATCACCAGGTACTACCACCAGGTACTAGTGCTAGGTACTATCACCAGGTGCTACCACTAGGTACTAGTGCTAGGTACTATCACCAGGTGCTACCACTAGGTACTAGTGCTAGATACTATCACCAGGTACTAGTGCTAGATACTATCACCAGGTACTACCACCAGGTACTAGTGCTAGGTACTATCACCAGGTACTACCACTAGGTACTAGTGCTAGGTACTATCACCAGGTAATACCACTAGGTACTATCACCAGGTACTAGTGCTAGATACTATCACCAGGTACTACCACTAGGTACTAGTGCTAGGTACTATCACCAGGTACTATCACTAGGTACTAGTGCTAGATACTATCACCAGGTACTACCACTAGGTACTAGTAATAGGTACTATCACCAGGTACTACCACTAGGTACTAGTGCTAGGTACTATCACCAGGTACTACCACTAGGTACTAGTGCTAGGTACTATCACCAGGTACTACCACTAGGTACTAGTGCTAGGTACTATCACCAGGTACTACCACTTGGTACTAGTGCTAGGTACTCTCACCAGGTACTACCACTAGGTACTATCACCAGGTACTACCACCAGGTACTAGTGCTAGGTACTATCACCAGGTACTACCACCAGGTACTAGTGCTAGGTACTATCACCAGGTACTACCACCAGGTACTAGTGCTAGGTACTATCACCAGGTGCTACCACTAGGTACTAGTGCTAGGTACTATCACCAGGTGCTACCACTAGGTACTAGTGCTAGATACTATCACCAGGTACTAGTGCTAGATACTATCACCAGGTACTAGTGCTAGGTACTACCACTAGGTACTAGTGCTAGGTACTATCACCAGGTAATACCACTAGGTACTATCACCAGGTACTAGTGCTAAATACTATCACCAGGTACTACCACTAGGTACTAGTGCTAGGTACTATCACCAGGTACTACCACTAGGTACTAGTGCTAGGTCCTATCACCAGGTACTACCACTAGGTACTAGTGCTAGGTACTATCACCAGGTACTACCACTAGGTGCTAGTGCTAGGTACTATCACCAGGTACTACCACTAGGTACTAGTGCTAGGTACTTTCACCAGGTACTACCACTAGGTACTAGTGCTAGGTACTATCACCAGGTACTACCACTAGGTACTAGTGCTAGGTACTATCACCAGGTACTACCACTAGGTACTATCACCAGGTACTACCACCAGGCACTAGTGCTAGGTACTACCAGGTACTAGTGCTAGGTACTATCACCAGGTACTACACCAGGTACTAGTGCTAGGTACTACCACTAGGTACTACCACTGGGTACTAGTGCTAGGTACTATCACCAGGTACTACCACTAGGTACTAGTGCTAGGTACTATCACCAGGTACTACCACTAAGTACTATCACCAGGTACTACCACCAGGCACTAGTGCTAGGTACTACTAGGTACTAGTGCTAGGTACTATCACCAGGTACTACACCAGGTACTAGTGCTAGGTACTACCACTAGGTACTACCACTAGGTACTAGTGCTAGGTACCACCAGGTACTAGTACTAGGTACTAGCACCAGGTACTACCACCAAGTATTAGTGCTACGTACTATCACTAGGTACTACACCAGGTACCATCACCAGGTACTACACCAGGTACCACCACCAGTAGTTCCCAGGTCTCGTGGTGTACGCCTCTGTTTACCTTGGTGTCAACAATGGCTGTTATTTGTTTACCCTCTGTTGCCCACCAGCGGTCTGCATCTGCCCTATCTGTTCATCCTCATCACTCACCCCCCCACCCCCCCACCACCACTACGCGCGCGTGCGCGCGCGCGCGTGTGTGTGTGTGTGTGTGTGTTAACGTAGGCGTATGTGCGTTTGTGCGTATCTATGCGTTTAATATCAACTCGTGGCACACACACACACACACACAGAGTGCATCAGGTCACGGGGCAACAAAGGTCAACCAGTCGCACAGGTCAGGGTCATTAAGCTGGAGGTCAAAGGTCGAGGACGGTGGTCAACAGAGACGCAAGTCTTAGGACAACATGTCTTAGCCTGAGCCTTGTGCGCGGGACGACCCAGCTTGACCTGGCCAGCCAGCTGTGTGGCGTTACTGAGGGTAAACAGACCCGAGGTCATCTTCACTCTCCACAGGTCAAGGACGCAGGTCAGGTTAGGGGGGGGGGGGAAGGTCACAGACCATCCATCACGAAGCGCTAATACCAGACAGACAGACAGATATACAGACAGACAGACAGATATACAGACAGACAGACAGACAGACAGATAGACGACACCTGTCAAAGGCGAGCCTCCACAGACCAGCGACCTGGGCAGATACGTAAGGCAAGTGCAGGTGTTGTGGTGCGCATGTGTAGGTCCTGATGTAAGTGCAGGTGTTGTGGTGTGCATGTGTAGGTCCTGATGTAAGTGCAGGTGTTGTGGTGTGCATGTGTAGGTCCTGATGTAAGTGCAGGTGTTGTGGTGTACATGTGTAGGTCCTGATGTAAGAGCAGGTGTTGTGGTGTGCATGTGTAGGTCCTGATGTAAGTGCAGGTGTTGTGGTGTGCATGTGTAGGTCCTGATGTAAGAGCAGGTGTTCTGGTAGGCATGTGTAGGTCCTGATGTAAGTGCAGGTGTTGTGGTGGGCATGTGTAGGTCCTGATGCAAGTGCAGGTGTTGTGGTGGGCATGTGTAGGCCCTGATGTAAGTGCAGGTGTTGTGGTGGGCATGTGTAGGTCATGATGTAAGTGCAGGTGTTGTGGTGTGCATGTGTAGGTCCTGATGTAAGTGCAGGTGTTGTGGTGTGCATGTGTAGGTCCTGATGTAAGTGCAGGTGTTGTGGTGTGCATGTGTAGGTCCTGATGTAAGTGCAGGTGTTGTGGTGTGCATATGTAGGTCCTGATGTAATTGCAGGTGTTGTGGTGTGCATGTGTAGGTCCTGATGCAAGTGCAGGTGTCGTACTGGGCATGTGTAGGTCCCGATGTAAGTGCAGATGTTGTGGTGGGCATGTGTAGGTCCTGATGCAAGTGCAGGTGTTGTGGTGTGCATGTGTAGATCCTGATGTATGTGCAGGTGTTGTGGTGGTCATGTGTAGGTCCTGATGTAAGTGCAGGTGTAGGTCCTGATGTAAGTGCAGGTGTTGTGGTGTGCATGTGTAGATCCTGCTGTAATTGCAGGTGTTGTGGTGTGCATGTGTAGGTCCTGACCTAAGTGCAGGTGTTGTGGTGGGCATGTGTAGGTCCTGATGCAAGTGCAGGTGTTGTGGTGTGCATGTGTAGATCCTGCTGTAAGTGCAGGTGTTGTGGTGTGCATGTGTAGGTCATGATGTAAGTGCAGGTGTTGTGGTGTGCATGTGTAGGTCCTGATGTAAGTGCAGGTGTTGTGGTGTGCATGTGTAGGTCCTGATGCAAGTGCAGGTGTTGTGGTGTGCATGTGTAGATCCTACTGTAAGTGCAGGTGTTGTGGTGGGCATGTGTAGGTCCTGATGCAAGTGCAGGTGTTGTGGTGTGCATGTGTAGATCCTGCTGTAAGTGCAGGTGTTGTGGTGTGCATGTGTAGGTCATGATGTAAGTGCAGGTGTTGTGGTGTGCATGTGTAGGTCCTGATGTAAGTGCAGGTGTTGTGGTGTGCATGTGTAGGTCTTGATGCAAGTGCAGGTGTTGTGGTGTGCATGTGTAGGTCCTGATGTAAGTGCAGGTGTTGTGGTGTGCATGTGTAGGTCCTGATATAAGTGCAGGTGTTGTGGTGTGCATGTGTAGGTCCTGATGGAAGTGCAGGTGTTGTGGTGTGCATGTGTAGGTCCTGATGCAAGTGCAGGTGTTGTGGTGTGCATGTGTAGATCCTGCTGTAAGTGCAGGTGTTGTGGTGTGCATGTGTAGGTCATGATGTAAGTGCAGGTGTTGTGGTGTGCATGTGTAGGTCCTGATGTAAGTGCAGGTGTTGTGGTGTGCATGTGTAGGTCTTGATGCAAGTGCAGGTGTTGTGGTGTGCATGTGTAGGTCCTGATGTAAGTGCAGGTGTTGTGGTGTGCATGTGTAGGTCCTGATATAAGTGCAGGTGTTGTGGTGTGCATGTGTAGGTCCTGATGGAAGTGCAGGTGTTGTGGTGTGCATGTGTAGGTCCTGATGCAAGTGCAGGTGTTGTGGTGTGCATGTGTAGATCCTACTGTAAGTGCAGGTGTTGTGGTGGGCATGTGTAGGTCCTGATGCAAGTGCAGGTGTTGTGGTGTGCATGTGTAGATCCTGCTGTAAGTGCAGGTGTTGTGGTGGGCATGTGTAGGTCCTGATGCAAGTGCAGGTGTTGTGGTGTGCATGTGTAGATCCTGCTGTAAGTGTAGGTGTTGTGGTGTGCATGTGTAGGTCCTGATGTAAGTGCAGGTGTTGTGGTGTGCATGTGTAGGTCCTGATGTAAGTGCAGGTGTTGTGGTGTGCATGTGTAGGTCCTGATGTAAGTGCAGGTGTAGGTCCTGATGTAAGTGCAGGTGTTGTGGTGTGCATGTGTAGATCCTGCTGTAATTGCAGGTGTTGTGGTGTGCATGTGTAGGTCCTGACCTAAGTGCAGGTGTTGTGGTGGGCATGTGTAGGTCCTGATGCAAGTGCAGGTGTTGTGGTGTGCATGTGTAGATCCTGCTGTAAGTGCAGGAGTTGTGGTGGGCATGTGTAGGTCCTGATGCAAGTGCAGGTGTTGTGGTGTGCATGTGTAGATCCTGCTGTAAGTGCAGGTGTTGTGGTGTGCATGTGTAGGTCCTGATGTAAGTGCAGGTGTTGTGGTGTGCATGTGTAGGTCCTGATGTAAGTGCAGGTGTTGTGGTGTGCATGTGTAGGTCCTGATGCAAGTGCAGGTGTTGTGGTGTGCATGTGTAGGTCCTGATGTAAGTGCAGGTGTTGTGGTGCGCATGCGTAAGTCCTGATGCAAGAGCAGGTGTTGTGGTGTGCATGTGTAGGTCCTGATGCAAGTGCAGGTGTTGTGGTGTGCATGTGTAGGTCCTGATGCAAGTGCAGGTGTTGTGGTGGGCATGTGTAGGTCCTGATGCAAGTGCAGGTGTTGTGGTGTGCATGTGTAGGTCCTGATGTAAGTGCAGGTGTTGTGGTGTGCATGTGTATGTCCTGATGCAAGTGCAGGTGTTGTGGTGGGCATGTGTAGGTCCTGATGCAAGTGCAGGTGTTGTGGTGTGCATGTGTAGGTCCTGATGTAAGTGCAGGTGTTGTGGTGTGCATGTGTAGGTCCTGATGCAAGTGCAGGTGTTGTGGTGTGCATGTGTAGGTCCTGATGTAAGTGCTGGTGTTGTGGTGTGCATGTGTAGGTCCTGATGTAAGTGCAGGTGTTGTGGTGTGCATGTGTAGGTCCTGATGTAAGTGCAGGTGTTGTGGTGTGCATGTGTAGGTCCTGATGCAAGTGCAGGTGTTGTGGTGTACATGTGTAGGTCCTGATGTAAGTGCAGGTGTTGTGGTGTGCATGTGTAGGTCCTGATGTAAGTGCAGGTGTTGTGGTGTGCATGTGTAGGTCCTGATGCAAGTGCAGGTGTTGTGGTGTGCATGTGTAGATCCTACTGTAAGTGCAGGTGTTGTGGTGGGCATGTGTAGGTCCTGATGCAAGTGCAGGTGTTGTGGTGTGCATGTGTAGATCCTGCTGTAAGTGCAGGTGTTGTGGTGTGCATGTGTAGGTCATGATGTAAGTGCAGGTGTTGTGGTGTGCATGTGTAGGTCCTGATGTAAGTGCAGGTGTTGTGGTGTGCATGTGTAGGTCTTGATGCAAGTGCAGGTGTTGTGGTGTGCATGTGTAGGTCCTGATGTAAGTGCAGGTGTTGTGGTGTGCATGTGTAGGTCCTGATATAAGTGCAGGTGTTGTGGTGTGCATGTGTAGGTCCTGATGGAAGTGCAGGTGTTGTGGTGTGCATGTGTAGGTCCTGATGCAAGTGCAGGTGTTGTGGTGTGCATGTGTAGATCCTGCTGTAAGTGCAGGTGTTGTGGTGGGCATGTGTAGGTCCTGATGCAAGTGCAGGTGTTGTGGTGTGCATGTGTAGATCCTGCTGTAAGTGCAGGTGTTGTGGTGTGCATGTGTAGGTCCTGATGTAAGTGCAGGTGTTGTGGTGTGCATGTGTAGGTCCTGATGTAAGTGCAGGTGTTGTGGTGTGCATGTGTAGGTCCTGATGCAAGTGCAGGTGTTGTGGTGTGCATGTGTAGGTCCTGATGTAAGTGCAGGTGTTGTGGTGTGCATGTGTAGGTCCTGATGTAAGTGCAGGTGTAGGTCCTGATGTAAGTGCAGGTGTTGTGGTGTGCATGTGTAGATCCTGCTGTAATTGCAGGTGTTGTGGTGTGCATGTGTAGGTCCTGACCTAAGTGCAGGTGTTGTGGTGGGCATGTGTAGGTCCTGATGCAAGTGCAGGTGTTGTGGTGTGCATGTGTAGATCCTGCTGTAAGTGCAGGAGTTGTGGTGGGCATGTGTAGGTCCTGATGCAAGTGCAGGTGTTGTGGTGTGCATGTGTAGATCCTGCTGTAAGTGCAGGTGTTGTGGTGTGCATGTGTAGGTCCTGATGTAAGTGCAGGTGTTGTGGTGTGCATGTGTAGGTCCTGATGTAAGTGCAGGTGTTGTGGTGTGCATGTGTAGGTCCTGATGTAAGTGCAGGTGTTGTGGTGTGCATGTGTAGGTCCTGATGTAAGTGCAGGTGTTGTGGTGTGCATGTGTAGGTCCTGATGTAAGTGCAGGTGTTGTGGTGTGCATGTGTAGGTCCTGATGTAAGTGCAGGTGTTGTGGTGTGCATGTGTAGGTCCTGATGCAAGTGCAGGTGTTGTGGTGTGCATGTGTAGGTCCTGATGTAAGTGCAGGTGTTGTGGTGGGCATGTGTAGGTCCTGATGCAAGTGCAGGTGTTGTGGTGTGCATGTGTAGGTCCTGATGTAAGTGCAGGTGTTGTGGTGTGCATGTGTAGGTCCTGATGCAAGTGCAGGTGTTGTGGTGGGCATGTGTAGGTCCTGATGCAAGTGCAGGTGTTGTGGTGTGCATGTGTAGGTCCTGATGTAAGTGCAGGTGTTGTGGTGTGCATGTGTAGGTCCTGATGCAAGTGCAGGTGTTGTGGTGTGCATGTGTAGGTCCTGATGCAAGTGCAGGTGTTGTGGTGTGCATGTGTAGGTCCTGATGTAAGTGCAGGTGTTGTGGTGTGCATGTGTAGGTCCTGATGTAAGTGCAGGTGTTGTGGTGTGCATGTGTAGGTCCTGATGTAAGTGCAGGTGTTGTGGTGTGCATGTGTAGGTCCTGATGTAAGTGCAGGTGTTGTGGTGTGCATGTGTAGGTCCTGATGCAAGTGCAGGTGTTGTGGTGTGCATGTGTAGGTCCTGATGTAAGTGCAGGTGTTGTGGTGTGCATGTGTAGGTCCTGATGCAAGTGCAGGTGTTGTGGTGTACATGTGTAGGTCCTGATGTAAGTGCAGGTGTTGTGGTGTGCATGTGTAGGTCCTGATGTAAGTGCAGGTGTTGTGGTGTGCATGTGTAGGTCCTGATGTAAGTGCAGGTGTTGTGGTGGGCATGTGTAGGTCCTGATGTAAGTGCAGGTGTTGTGGTGGGCATGTGTAGGTCCTGATGTAAGTGCAGGTGTTGTGGTGTGCATGTGTAGGTCCTGATGTAAGTGCAGGTGTTGTGGTGTGCATGTGTAGGTCCTGATGTAAGTGCAGGTGTTGTGGTGTGCATGTGTAGGTCCTGATGTAAGTGCAGGTGTTGTGGTGTGCATGTGTAGGTCCTGATGTAAGTGCAGGTGTTGTGGTGTGCATGTGTAGGTCCTGATGTAAGTGCAGGTGTTGTGGTGTGCATGTGTAGGTCTTGATGCAAGTGCAGGTGTTGTGGTGTACATGTGTAGGTCCTGATGTAAGTGCAGGTGTTGTGGTGTGCATGTGTAGGTCCTGATGTAAGTGCAGGTGTTGTGGTGTGCATGTGTAGGTCCTGATGTAAGTGCTGGCGTTGTGGTGTGCATGTGTAGGTCCTGATGTAAGTGCAGGTGTTGTGGTGTACATGTGTAGGTCCTGATGTAAGTGCAGGTGTTGTGGTGTGCATGTGTAGGTCCTGATGTAAGTGCCGGTGTTGTGGTGTGCATGTGTAGGTCTTGATGCAAGTGCAGGTGTTGTGGTGTACATGTGTAGGTCCTGATGTAAGTGCAGGTGTTGTGGTGTGCATGTGTAGGTCCTGATGTAAGTGCAGGTGTTGTGGTGTACATGTGTAGGTCCTGATGTAAGTGCAGGTGTTGTGGTGGGCATGTGTAGGTCCTGATGTAAGTGCAGGTGTTGTGGTGTACATGTGTAGGTCCTGATGTAAGTGCAGGTGTTGTGGTGTGCATGTGTAGGTCCTGATGTAAGTGCAGGTGTTGTGGTGTGCATGTGTAGGTCCAGATGGAAGCAAGAACAGAAGACGTATGTTGTGGTCAGGCCATCCATAACACAAGAACATAACATTATAACACAGGGACAGGTGTAAACAAAGCCTAACATTATAACACAGGGACAGGTGTAAACAAAGCCTAATATTATAACACAGGGACAGGTGTAAACAAAGCCTAACATTATAACACAGGGACAGGTGTAAACAAAGCCTAACATCATAACACAGGGACAGGTGTAAACAAAGCCTAACATTATAACACAGGAGCAGGTGTAAACAAAGCCTAACATTATAACACAGGGACAGGTGTAAACAAAGCCTAACATAACACAGGGACAGGTGTAAACAAAGCCTAACATTATAACACAGGGACAGGTGTAAACAAAGCCTAACATTATAACACAGGGACAGGTGTAACCAAAGCCTACCATCATAACACAGGGACAGGTGTAAACAAAGCCTAACATTATAACACAGGGACAGGTGTAAACAAAGCCTAACATTATAACACAGGGACAGGTGTAAACAAAGCCTAACATTATAACACAGGGACAGGTGTAAACAAAGCCTACCATCATAACACAGGAGCAGGTGTAAACAAGGCCTAACATTATAACACAGGGACAGGTGTAAACAAAGCCTAACATTATAACACAGGAGCAGGTGTAAACAAAGCCTACCATCATAACACAGGGACAGGTGTAAACAAAGCCTAACATTATAACACAGGGACAGGTGTAAACAAAGCCTAACATTATAACACAGGGACAGGTGTAAACAAAGCCTACCATCATAACACAGGGACAGGTGTAAACAAAGCCTAACATTATAACACAGGGACAGGTGTAAACAAAGCCTAACATTATAACACAGGGACAGGTGTAAACAAAGCCTAACATTATAACACAGGGACAGGTGTAAACAAAGCCTAACATTATAACACAGGGACAGGTGTAAACAAAGCCTACCATCATAACAAGGGACAGGTGTAAACAAAGCCTAACATTATAACACAGGGACAGGTGTAAACAAAGCCTAACATTATAACACAGGGACAGGTGTAAACAAAGCCTAACATTATAACACAGGAACAGGTGTAAACAAAGCCTACCATCATAACACAGGGACAGGTGTAAACAAAGCCTAACATTATAACACAGGGACAGGTGTAAACAAAGCCTAACATTATAACACAGGGACAGGTGTAAACAAAGCCTAACATTATAACACAGGGACAGGTGTAAACAAAGCCTACCATCATAACACAGGGACAGGTGTAAACAAAGCCTAACATTATAACACAGGGACAGGTGTAAACAAAGCCTAACATTATAACACAGGGACAGGTGTAAACAAAGCCTAACATTATAACACAGGGACAGGTGTAAACAAAGCCTACCATCATAACACAGGGACAGGTGTAAACAAAGCCTAACATTATAACACAGGGACAGGTGTAAACAAAGCCTAACATTATAACACAGGGACAGGTGTAAACAAAGCCTAACATTATAACACAGGGACAGGTGTAAACAAAGCCTAACATTATAACACAGGGACAGGTGTAAACAAAGCCTAACATTATAACACAGGGACAGGTGTAAACAAAGCCTACCATCATAACACAGGGACAGGTGTAAACAAAGCCTAACATTATACCACAGGGACAGGTGTAAACAAAGCCTACCATCATAACACAGGAGCAGGTGTAAACAAAGCCTAACATAACACAGGGACAGGTGTAAACAAAGCCTAACATTATAACACAGGGACAGGTGTAAACAAAGCCTAACATTATAACACAGGGACAGGTGTAAACAAAGCCTACCATCATAACACAGGGACAGGTGTAAACAAAGCCTAACATTATAACACAGGAGCAGGTGTAAACAAAGCCTACCATCATAACACAGGAGCAGGTGTAAACACAACCCCACTCACAACCCAGGGACGACTGTAACCCAACACAACCCAACGTTACAACACAGGCTGTAAACACAACCCACCATTACAAGAGCCGGATGTAAACACACAACAAACAAGAGATAACAATACAAGCGGGGCTGGGGTGTCTCCTGGGGGACTGTCTTTGTCCTCTCTCTCTCTCTCTCTCTCTCTCTCTCTCTCTCTCTCTCTCTCTCTCTCTCTCTCTCTCTCTCTCTCTCTCTCCCTGCCATATTCTTACACACACACACACACACATATGTATTCTCCTTTCACAGCACCACCAGTGCAGGAAGAGACGAGAATATATTACATACAGACATTTCCTCAGACTGTGAATGGTTGGCACATGACGGGAACTCTCGTGCGGTTTACGTTGTGTGGGGGGAAATGTGTGGGCCTAACCTGGCTGCAGACGACGTGGGGAAATCGACCCATCCTCTCACCAGGTCCTGTCATCCTGGCAGAACCCGGGTCTAATAAATCTGGTTCACGACCAGTTCTCGCGTCTAATCGTACGACCAGATGTATGGATGTATACCCGACCCACCTGGCTGCAGAGGCTATTATGAATATGTATAAACACAGTGTCTCAGGAGATGGCAATACTCCCAGGAGACTTTATATCAATATGTAAACTTCCTCGTCTGGCTCGATATGACTGTCTGAAAGAGACCAGGCAAATATACAAGGGCGCAACCAGCGGCCCAGGGGTCCAGCTGTGGCCCGGGTGTGGGACCTGCGGACCAGGGGTCCAGCTGTGGCCCGGGTGTGGGACCTGCGGCCCAGGGGTCCAGCTGTGGCCCGGGTGTGCGACCTGCGGCCCAGGGGTCCAGCTGTGGCCCGGGTGTGCGACCTGCGGCCCAGGGGTCCAGCTGTGGCCCGGGTGTGCGACCTGCGGACCAGGGGTCCAGCTGTGGCCCGGGTGTGTGACCCCCATCTGGCCCGCCGCCGCCCGGAGTGTTTACCACGGACGCGGGTTTACACCCGGCCTGCAGGAGGACGGGTCCCTGGGCGGGTGGGTCTGACGCCCTGCTTGGCATGGGGGGAGAGAGAGAGAGAGAGAGAGAGAGAGAGAGAGAGAGAGAGAGAGAGAGAGAGAGAGAGAGAGAGAGAGAGACTCATCTACAACCCAGCCAACATCACCCCAGCACCGCCAGTAATGTGTACCATACCGGGGTGAGGGGTCAGTACACAGGACATTTAAGGAAGTGTAACACAGGGAGCAGTTGAAGAGCATTCTTCCCTTCCTCTCCTGACCACCTCCAGAGAACGTAAGGTGGTCATGTTTACTGTAATCATCATTAACAACATGAATGTAAGGTGGTCATGTTTACCGTAATCATCATTACCAACATGAATGTAAGGTGGTCATGTTTACTGTGATCATCATTAACAACATGAATATCTATATATGAAAGAAAACATTTTGAATTCTTAACATCTGTTATTGACTTCCTGGTCGCCTCTCTCTTATACTACTTCGCACGTTCTTTAAACAAATCATATTCAGGATTGGAATAAAGTGAGTTAGAAAAAACAAACAAACAACGCCGGGATAGAAAGATTTTGTGAAAAAGAATGGAGTGCTCGGGTCTGAACATGCAGGAGGGTGTAAGGCTTGCACGGGAAAGATCAAATTGGAGCTATGTGGTATACAGGGGGCGACGTGCTCTCAATGGACTGAACCAGGGCAACTGAAACATGGAGAAAAGTGCACTTCTAGGTTATGAAGCGATAGGGTACCACTTCTGGGTTACTTCTAATGGACCCAGGGACTCGAAGCAAAACACAAAAATCAGTCGTGGAAAATCTGTATTTCTGCTCGTCTGAAATTACCTTTTCCTCTAAGTTCGTTTGTTCACTTTCGTCATGAAATATAACTGCCTAATGCACATAATTCTAATGTCTAGGTAAAGGGGGCGCTGACTGATAATGCAGTTTGTATTCCTGGCTGGACAGCAATGCTGAGGAACTGAAAGAGGAAGCTGGCTGCCAGGGTCAATTAAGAAACTGAAGAGCATTCATCCCTCACGGCCACAGCCTCTCAAAGTCATGTGGAAAACTTATTGAAGGACTCCGTTGTTGTCTGTGCACTTCTGCTCTTCCCTGAAGTCTGCAACTTTATCATCTAAGTTCTTACCCAAATCTGCGAGGGTCCAGGTGGAAGGACGTGTGTTGCCCCACACCAACTACCACCCTGCCTTTTGGCATATCTTCAATCGTGCCCGAGGACCTGGAAATTGTATCCAGTGGGCCTCTGGCAGGAGCAAGACTCCGTGAAATAGTGTCATTATTTTCGCTGTGTCCCAGCGAACCGTCCAAACCATGGAACTCACAGCACGTCGACTGCACTGGTCAACCACTCACTTCTCTGCCGCAGATACACTGGTAATCATAGCAGCTGGGGGCGAGGTAGGGCTGTACTGGTAGTGCCAAGACCGTGTGGCTTAAGACGATGGTTAAAGGGAAGATCTTGCGACGGTAGATACGAAGTTCTTCAAGTGGGTCACCCCTTACACCTTACAGGGGTGTAGATGAGTCTTCCTCCTTGTGTGGGATGTGGTCTGGTGCGAAATGGCTGAGTCTTGGTCCAGCATGGCTTAGTCGTCTTGGTCCAGCATGGCTGAGGAGTCTTGGTCTAGCATGGCTGAGGAGTCTTGCTCCAGTATGGTTGAGTCGTCTTGGTCCAGCATGGCTGTGTCGTCTTGGTCCAGCATGGCTGGAGTCGTCTTGGTCCAGCATGGCTGGAGTCGTCTTGGTCCAGCATGGCTGGAGTCGTCTTGGTCCAGCATGACTGGAGTCGTCTTGGTCCAGCATGGCTGAGTCTTGGTCCAGCATGGCTGGAGTCGTCTTGGTCCAGCATGGCTGGAGTCGTCTTGGTCCAGCATGGCTGGGGTCGTCTTGGTCCACAGTGGGTCTATATCCCAGCTGGTGGGTGTCCACAGCGACGCGAGTCTGGACCCACCAGACGTGAGTTACGGCAGGCCTCGGCTGCTGAGATGAAGTTAGGATCATGTTCACCTTAAAAGCTCCCGCAGGCGCTGTGCCACCATCACAGGCACCACTCACCTGGAAGTTACACTTGACAACGAAGCTGGAATGACTGTCTTGGAGGCAGTGCGGATCCCAGTATCACTTAGCCTAAAAGCTTTCACTCATAGTCATCTACAAGGAATCTTAAAGTCTTGTCAAAGGAGAACTTCAATATGTCGACATACTGCCTGTGTGTGTGTGTGTGTGTGTGTGTGTGTGTGTCTGTGTGTGTCTGTGTGTGTGTGTGTGTGTGTGTGTGTGTGTGTGTGTGTCTGTGTGTGTGTGTGTGTGTGTGTGTGTGTGTGTGTCTGTGTGTGTCTGTGTGTGTGTGTGTGTGTGTGTGTGTGTGTGTGTGTGTGTGTGTCTGTGTGTGTCTGTGTGTGTGTCTGTGTGTGTGTCTGTGTGTGTGTGTGTGTGTGTGTGTGTGTGTGTGTGTGTGTGTGTGTGTGCAGGATACGTACACTCACAGCTGAACATGATCTTGTGTGTGTGTGTGTGTGTGTGTGTGTGTGTGTGTGTGTGTGTGTGTGTGTGTGTGTGTGTGCAGTATACGTACACTCACAGCTGAACATGATCTTGTGTGTGTGTGTGTGTGTGTGTGTGTGTGTGTGTGTGTGTGTGCAGGATACGTACACTCACAGCTGAACATGATCTTGTGTGTGTGTGTGTGTGTGTGTGTGTGTGTGTGTGTGTGTGTGTGTATGTGTGTGTGTGTGTGTGTGTGTGTGTGTGTGTGTGTGTGTGTGTGTGTGTGTGTGTGTGTGTGTGTGTGTGCAGGATACGTACACTCACAGCTGAACATGATCTTGTGTGTGTGTGTGTGTGTGTGTGTGTGTGTGTGTGTGTGTGTGTGTGTGTGTGCAGTATACGTACACTCACAGCTGAACATGATCTTGTGTGTGTGTGTGTGTGTGTGTGTGTGTGTGTGTGTGTGTGTGTGTGTGTGTGCAGGATACGTACACTCACAGCTGAACATGATCTTGTGTGTGTGTGTGTGTGTGTGTGTGTGTGTGTGTGTGTGTGTGTGTGTGTGCGTGCGTGCGTGCGTGCGTGTAAATATCTTTTTTTATTATATTTAACCGCCGTCTCCCGCGTTAGCGAGGTAGCGCAAGCAAATAGACGAGGAATGGCCAAACACACCCACATACACATGTATATACATAAACGCCCACACACGCACATATACATACATATGCATTTCAACTTACACATACATATACATACACACACATATACATATAAATACATGTACCTATCCATACTTACTGTCTTCATCCATTCCCGTCGCCACCCCATCATACACGAAATAGCATCCCCCTCCCACTCCTCCAACGAGGTAGCGCTAGGAAAAGACAACAAAGGCCACATTCGTTCACACTCAGTCTCTAGCTGTCATGCATAATGCACCGAAACCACAGCTCCCTTTCCACATCCTGGCCCCACAGACCTTTCCATGGTTTACCCCTTCACATGCCCTGGTTCAATCCATTGACAGCACGTCGACCCCGGTATGCCACATCGTTCTAATTCACTCTATTCCTTGCACGCCTTTCACCCTCGTGCATGTTCAGGCCCCGATCACTCAAAATCCTTCTCTCCATCCTTCCATATCCAATTTGGTCTCCCGCTTCTCCTTCTTCCCTCCACCTCTGACACATATATCCTCTTGGTCAATCTTTCCTCACTCATTCTCTCCATGTGACCAAATCATTTCAACACAACCTCTTCTGCTCTCTCAACCACACGGGTCACGGGTCGTCACGGGTGGTAGTCAGGCCAACATACGCCACCAGGATGTCCACCAACGTACGTACTCGAACACAACAGTACGACCCTTGTGTGTGACGACCTGTCCTCCCCGAACTGACATTTTGAAGGGGAAGTTGACAGGCCAAGTCATCACACTAAAGGGTTGCAATCAAGGGTCGTACTCTCGAGATCAATGGTCGTGCCTTCGTACTTAAGGGTCGTACCATCGTTCTTAAGCTAGCCAGAGGATTCGTACTGTTGGTGGCTGTTCGTGCCAAATGGGAGGTGGGCGGTTGGGTTTCTTTTTCGCGTAGCAAATCAGGGCGAGGCAGGTGGCGGCGTGGACCCCAGCAGGTAACATGCCACCTCATACCATCCTCCAGGCTACACCGGCCACCCTCTACCGTCACCTACACTCGTACACGTCTCGTAATCTTCCCAGGGGCGTGTGGCTGACGACCGCTTGCTGGTGCTGGTGATGGCCGAGTTTCCAGTGGAAGGGCTGACGAATTACTTGGGTGATGAGGTGGCGTCAGGGGAGCCAGCATGAACCAGAATTAAAGCTTTTCAACCCCTGGGGAGATAGTCATGCAGGCCTGAATATAGGCAGCCTCTAGTGCTGAGCTCGTGTTACTGAGGGGCATTGCCACGCACAGTTCAGACGACTGCACCAGTCGCTGGCCTTCCCTTGTGAGGGACACGAGTTAACAGAACCTGACGAAGGCCTCACCCGGGGACACAGGTCAGTAAGACCTGCCTGCAGGGAACGTTACGTGAGTGGCCGATCGTGACCAATAAGATCAGGAGGTCCTACTGCTACTGCTGCTGCTGCAGTTGAAGAGCTCAACGCTCAAGCAAGGACAGAACTCACTACCTCAGGAGATACTCTAGTTCTCTGGAGTACCCACGTCTCACATCCCACCCCTAACTTCGTCGGTACAACCTTAAGGGCGGCACCAAAGTGGCAGACGCTGTCCGACTCCATCGCGGCGATACGTAGGTTTTAACACAGACAAACACACGAGGTGTGCTGAGGTTTTACTTCTGCTGGGAAATCTGAGAGCCTCGCTGCCCCTGGGAAACACTGCGCTTCGTTGTCCCCTGCCAGTGGTCTGGCAAGGGCGAGGCAGTAAAGGTTAAGAGGCGGCGCTGGAGCCCACCAGTTATGGCGGGGAGTAAAAGGGACGGGCGACTGAGGGTGATGGCGCTGAATGTTAACGGGGCATGATGACCGGTGAGAGCAGAGGGAGGGAACTGCTGCAGGAATTTAGAGGTTATACCTTGGACGTGTTGCGGGATGGGGGACACCCATATTCTTGGGCCAGGGAGTAAGGGGTGAAAATGGGAAATGATGAAAGCAAGTTGTGGGAGGGCGTAGGAGGAGGAGGAGGAGTGGTATAGACGGGAATGAATGAACATCATTAGGGAAGAGGGAAGTAAAGATGTACAATTGTGTACAAGAGTGTGGGAGGGTGTTAGAGAGCATGGATGAAATGGGTCTAAAATAGTGTGGGTGAAAGGAAAGACAGGAACTGTGAAGTCTGCATAGGTATGTAAGGATGTCATGAAGTAATGGTGTAATGGAGTGAGGAAAATATGAAGCATTTCAGAGATATTTGAGTGACTGTATAAACGGTTTTGAGAAGTAGAAAAATGTGGTTGAAATGAGTGACATGAATATGTGATGAAAGTGGTGAGATAGTCGGTAAATGGGGAGTGCCTGGAGTAAATGAGAACAGAAACTATATTGTAGATATTTGTGCTGTGAAGGATTTATTCCTTTCCAACACCTTTCTTCAGCAAGAGATGATCCACACATATACATGAATGAGGAATAATGGAAGACAAGAGCAAAAGGCTTCGATTGACTACATGGCAGTGGATGAAAGATGGAGAAAGGCCGTGCTGGATGTTGCAGTCGTGAGATGGATTCTTTAGAGACTTTGACCATTTTCCGGTTCTTGTGGGTATGAGGAGCAGGCAGAAGTGGAGGTAAGGTGTAAGGAAGAACGGAGAGGGGAAGTGCTGGTAAGCGAGGCGATGAATCAGAAAAATTACTGGGAGGAATATGAAAGGAAAGTAACTGAAAGCTTAGATGAAAATACAGTGAATATAATGATGCAGTCATGTGTGGATGTGGCGTTTATAATGTTTGGAGAAAGATTGTTCAACGTTGTAGACTTAGTAGTTACAAGGTCGTTAGATATATGATTGTAAGTACAAAATGCATGACGGATGGATGGATAGATGTACAGATAAGATTACAAATGCTGAGGAAGTGATAAAAAAGGCATATGGTAAATTGCTCAATAGGAATGTACCAGTGGAAGTTCAGCAGTGGAGGAGGGAAGAATATAAAACATGTAAAGCGGAATGTTAAGAAGCTGATAGAGGAAAGCAAAGAAAGAGTAGATGAAGATCTTGGAAGAAAGTTGAATGAAAGGTTTAGGGAAGGTAAGAAATCATACTGGAAGGTGAGAAAAAGGAAAGAGGTGGAGGTAAGAGTGGAAATGCTGACGTGAGAAGTAAGGAAGAGGAGTTGCTGAATCAAGAGGAGGAAGTGAAAGGAAGATGGAAAGAGTATTTTGAAGAACTGTTGAATGAGGGAGAAGGTGAGGCAGCAGCTGGTACATGCATGGGTATGGAGGAGGGGAGGGAAGAGGATACAGGGGCCTATAGCATAAAGGGAGGTAAGAAGGGCAACAATGAAGCTGAAAGTCGGAAAGGCACCTGGAGTGGATGGGACTATGGCTGAAATGCTGAATATGGAGCAGAAAGTGTGATAGAGTGGATGCATCTTTTGTGTAATCTATCATGGAAACAGAAGGCTGTGCTGGAGGATTGGGTGACAGTTGTTAGTGTTCCTTTATTCAGAGGAAAAGGTTCGAAGGATGTGTGTAGCGATTATGGAGGAATTAGTCTGTTAAGTATACCAGGAAAAGTGTATGCAAGAATATTAACTGACAGAGTGATGGAAGTGACCAAATGTAAAGTGAAGAGCGATTCATTTTTCTTTCTCGGATAGGTAGAGGATGTGTGGATCACATTCTTGCGGTGAGAATGACGGGTAAAGTACCCAGCCAAAGGGAAGATGTTGTAAGCAGCTTATATAGATCTGGAGAAAGCGTGTGACAGAGTCGAGTGGATTGTTGTGTAGGATGTGTTAAGGATATACGAAGCTGGGGGAACAACTGCATACACGCGTGTGAGAGAGTGGATGGTGAGATGAGCGAAAGTTCTGGTATATACATGTGGGTATGAGGCAGGGCTGTGTGATGTCACCGTGGCTGTTGAACATATATATATATATATATATATATATATATATATATATATATATATATATATATATATATATATATATATATATATACATATATATATATATATATATATATATATATATATATATATATATATATATATATATATATATATGGATGGAATGATGAGAGAGATGAAAACAACACTGGGATGAAGGGGGAGCAGAGACTGAGTGTGGCGGTGAGGTATGATAACCCTGTTAGCGGATGATACCGTGTTGTTTGCTGAGAGTGAAGAGGAGTGGCAGGAGAAGGTTGTGAGTGTGTTTTATGATGTGTGCAAACGTAGGCGACTGGAGGTAAATGCGAGTGATAGCAAAGTAATGGTGTTTGAAATGAAACAAAGTGTAAGTACAGATTTTCAAAGACCTATAGAGTGAAAGATAATGTACTAAACTGTATTATAAATATGGGGGAGCAAGAGTGGAAAAGGGAACAAGAGAATGTTGAGTGTGGGGATATAGAAGGAGAGACAAGGGAGAGAGCAGTACAGGGTAGAAGAGTCACTGGTTCCATTAACAGAATGATGAAAGGTGGACGTGCAAGTATGGCAATGAAAGTATGGTTAAGGGACAGCATTTTCCTCCTAGCCCTGAGCTATGGACGTGGAATGAGGCACATAGATCAAGAATCCAGGCTGTGGGAATGAGGTATTTGAGAGGATCAAGAGATACGACTTGATGGAATGAAGAAAGAAACGAGGAGGTGCATGAGAGATGTGGTTTGGCTGGGAATGTATAGGAAATAGGGACTGTGGAGTGGTAGAGTGGGTGACACGTAATGCTTTGAGTTGGTTTGGGCATGTGGAAAGAATGCAAGACGGGTAGTTTACAAGGAGAGTATCTGACAGTACAGATGAAGGGGCTGGTGTGAGTGGAGGACCACCTGTGACATAGGCAAACTGTGTGGAGGGCTCTTGGAGGGAGAGAAACAGAGGGAGAATGTGTGGAACGGTGGATGTGAGGGAGGCACGTAGGGAGGACAGGGAGAAGTGGAGACTATTATACCAAGGCCACCATCTTGATGGGAGTTCCTGGAGGGAACGGGCGTCACATAGACAGACGGACAGACAGACAGACAGACGGACAGACACAGACAGACAGATCGTGTTCACGACACTCAGGTCACGGGTGACCATCACCTCTGTGGGTGTCGCCTGCCAGGATCTTTAGGATTTTTTCTGATTTATTTCGTTTCCTACGTGAGAGAGAGAGAGAGAGAGAGAGAGAGAGAGAGAGAGAGAGAGAGAGAGAGAGAGAGAGAGAGAGAGAGAGAGAGAGAGAGGCTAGCTAACCCCATCTCTCCATCTCTCACTTCTACTACCATTTTGCCTCTCATTTTCTCTCTCTCTCTCTTTCTCCCTCCATCTCTCTCTAACCTGACGAGGCGCAGTCACCAAAACATCCCATAAATATCCTCAACAAAAGTTGTAATGGTAAGCTCCAAGACAAGTCAAAGTGTCTTTTTTTTTTCTTACGTTGGAGGCTTCAGTCAAAGACAACTGTCCACTTCAGGCTGGGCCTTAACTGAAGTATAGAGAGATTAATGAAAGGGGGAAAAGAAAAGACGAGGAAAAACACTTACAAGTTTTGGAGGAAGTGGAAAGCCTTTTTTGAACTGTCAGGTCATAGTAATCTGGGAAGACATGAGAAGGGAGGGAGTTTTAAGAGTCAGTTTGTACACTAACAACACATTCGTTCCCATATACGACAGTAATAATAAAACCACCAACAAGCCAGAATGGTATTACCCAGATATCGCAAGAGTTATACAACGTAGAAATACACAATCCAAGCTTAACGAATCTGACAGTTACCAAAATATTGCAACACAATATAACACAATTAGAAAAGACGTGAAAAGACTTATCAAACAGGCCAAGAGAGATTATAAAATGAATACGGTAAGAGATAGTAATAAAGATCCTAAAAGATTTTAGAGATATATCAATAATAAGAAACACGTAAGGAGTGAGGTAGCGACACGAATCTTAAGACAGTGATAAATAGCACTAACAAGATACCAGAATCTACCGTCACAGCTTGAGAAGTACTATCTATCACAAATAGATAACCTGAGAACTTATAAAAGTCCAAGTCCTGATGGTTTCTACCGACGAGAGACTGAAAACGTCAAACATGATTTCCGGACGGTTAACCTATATTAAGTCTCTCCAGCGTGGAATAGCCCCCAGGACTGGAGATTGGCAGACGTCACTCCTATGTACAAAAAGCGAAGCCGTAAATTGCCTGGTAATTACCATCCTATTAACCTCACATCATTTATATGTAAAGTTCTGTAATCGATAATTAGATATAAAATCGTAGCTTATCTGGAACAACATAGCTGGATCAGTCATACAACATGGTTATAGAAGGCACAAGATCAAGCCTTACAAACCTTCTTGACTTTTATCATACAGTATTCAATACCCATCACAATACAAAAGAAATAGATGTAATATTTCAGGACTTCCAGACAGCATTCGACAAAGTCCCCCACGTTAAACTGATGGACAAAGTCCGGGTCTTGGGCCCCGACTACTGGTTGTAGAGGAAACTGGACAGAATCATCCTGGTGACGTGATAGGAAGCAGAGTCGTAATGAACGGGGAATCATCTCTGGGGTCCCCCAGGGATCTGTACTTGGGCCTATACTTTTCATCATTTATATTAACGATATTGATTAGTGTACACATTTGCGGATGACAAAGATCAACAATGCCATATTAACTGAAGAAGATAGTCTAAGATTACAAGAGGATCTAGATAAAATTGCTGAATGGTCTAGTAAATGGCAAATGCCATTTAACTTCAATAAATATCAGCTGTTACAAGTAGGAAACCTCAACAAAAGATATGATTATGAACTACTGGGCCACAAGATAAAGGACGACACTCCTAGTGTGAGAGATCTAGGGGGGTCACTCTCTCCAGTAACTTCACATTCTCCCAGCTATGTAATGAAACTGCCAGGGGAGCAAATGGGATGTTACGATTTATAAACTGAAACTTTACGTACAGAAGCAAGAATATGCAGTGCAGTTCTGTTCCTCCACCTCCTCACTTATGCAAGGACATTCTTAAATTGGAAGCAGTGCAGCGAAGAGCAACTAAATTGATTCCTTTCTTTTGTAACAGACCATATGAGGAGAGACTGCGAAAATTAATAGAATGTTTTAAAATACTTCAAGGCCTCAACAACGTCCATATTGAAAATCTCTTTACAGTAGCGCCAACATTACCGACGAGAGAAAATGGATTAAAACTTAAGAGGTCACCGAGATAATCTGGACTGTACGAAATATCTTAACCAACGACACATTGTACAGAAGAACATTCTTGATATGTACAAAATTAAGCTTGATCATCACATGTCACTCTCCGGTACTGAATAATTCATATAATCAATTATCATAATGTAGTGGTACATTATGCTACCTTCTCAACCACTGTTCTCTCCCTGGCCATGTTGTGGTAACATACCATCACTGATCAACCCATGTCGCCTGCTTTGAGAGAGCAAGAAAGAATTATTGTATCATTCTTCAACATTAGGAATGATACAGACTTGGGAAGTCGAGAGGCTGGAGCTCAGGTTTATACTAGTATTGTCTTTATATAACAAAATGTGAAGGATGTATGTTGTTGGTGATGGGATGCATAACATATTTATCTTCATCCTACCATATAATTTTCCTATAGAATTTTTCTTCTGGTATATTACTCCTGCAAGGTATTTTTTCTACCTATTTTCCGTGCGGCGTGTTGCCGGAGGGAGAATGGAGGGTGGGGAGAGAGCCTTTGCTCTGCCATCCTTTTCATCTACTGCTGTAATGGGGGCTGCATTCACTCTTTTTTTCAAGAGTGTTAAGGTCACACCATCTCGCTTGGGCCTCCTCAGGTCTGTGTATCTACGTAACTGTTTTGCTCCTTCGTTTACAACGAGACACAAACATAAGTCTTCGTACATTGTATAATGTAAGCTCCGAGGTAATCCACCAAATGTATATTTAGTATTTGAAATATACATTTCTTTTCATCCGTGTTGGTGACCATGAAGTACAAGCCCGCGTCTGGAGGGAGCGCCTGAGTGAGAGTAGCTCCATTATCATGGAGTCGGTTCACTTCAGGCGAAGTCGTGTGTGTGATGGCGCTGGCCTGGGTGTATTTATCTTCAAGTTGTCTTCTTGATGATACTGGTCCTCTACAAGCCGTTACGTGATGCAGCACATACACAAAGCCTTTGGAACCCTCGCCTGAGTCAACAGACTTGAAGCCTTTGAAGCCCAAACCAGAATCAACAGAGCTGGAAGCTTTGAAACCCTTATCTGATACAGGTCAAGTGAAATCCACGGAGGGTTTCTCTCCGGCCCATTCAAAACTTCCAAACAGACGCGCGACTGAGATACGCCTTCCTAAGTCGCCTAGGGACCAGCAGAGGCTGACGTAACGCCCCTCCACCACACGAGGACCAGAACCAAAGGGCGCTTCGTCCCACGCTCCTGCCACACTCTCGCATCATGTGGTCAGGACGGATCATGTGAGTCAGGTCCTGACGCAGGACAGAGAGGGAGGTGGGCGTAGGGTCATCATCAACTCTGATCGTCATTACATAGGTTGGGTAACTGACCCACTGATGGCTAGTGTCCTTGTGAGTGTCCTTCAGGAGGTGTTGTGTGGTTACTGGGTCAGGAGACCAGGCCATGTCATCCCATTCTTGACTGGAGTGAGGTTACGAGACATTGTGCTGGCGGTGCCACCATTCCCGTGGAAGTCCTGAAAGGCGTCATCTGCATGCAGGAGGATGTCCCCCAGCAGTAGGGAGACGCCCTACCCCAACCCCCTGCTGGTGCCTGGCAGCCAGAACACTACACCCCAGGAATCACACCAGTGTACCTGGGTAGCAGCGATTCAAAGCGGTGCAATTTGCATTGGTAAAACTGGAGCTTCTCTGACGGTAGGATGGCTATACTGGCGATACATGGACCGGCCTGGACCATGACCACTCAGAGTGACACATCAGACCAACCTGGACCATGACCACTCAGAGTGACACATCAGACCATCCTAGACCATGACCACTCAGAGTGACACATCAGACCATCCTAGACCATGACCACTCAGAGTGACACATCAGACCAGCCTGGACCATGACCACTCAGAGCGGCACATCAGACCAGCCTGGACCATGACCACTCAGAGTGACACATCAGACCATCCTAGACCATGACCACTCAGAGTGACACATCAGACCAACCTGGACCATGACCACTCAGAGCGGCACATCAGACCAGCCTGGACCATGACCACTCAGAGTGACACATCAGACCAGCCTGGACCATGACCACTCAGAGCGACACATCAGACCATCCTAGACCATGACCACTCAGAGTGACACATCAGACCAGCCTGGACCATGACCACTCAGAGCGGCACATCAGACCAACCTGGACCATGACCACTCAGAGTGACACATCAGACCATCCTAGACCATGACCACTCAGAGTGACACATCAGACCAGCCTGGACCATGACCACTCAGAGCGGCACATCAGACCATCCTAGACCATGACCACTCAGAGTGACACATCAGACCAGCCTGGACCATGACCACTCAGAACGACACATCAGACCAGCCTGGACCATGACCACTCAGAACGACACATCAGACCAGCCTGGACCATGACCACTCAGAGCGGCACATCAGACCAGCCTGGACCATGACCACTCAGAACGAAACATCAGACCAGCCTGGACCATGACCACTCAGAGCGGCACATCAGACCATCCTAGACCATGACCACTCAGAGTGACACATCAGACCAGCCTGGACCATGACCACTCAGAACGACACATCAGACCAGCCTGGACCATGACCACTCAGAACGACACATCAGACCAGCCTGGACCATGACCACTCAGAGCGGCACATCAGACCAGCCTGGACCATGACCACTCAGAACGACACATCAGACCAGCCTGGACCATGACCACTCAGAGTGACACATCAGACCAGCCTGGACCATGACCACTCAGAGTGACACATCAGACTAGCCTGGACCATGACCACTCAGAACGACACATCAGACCAGCCTGGACCATGACCACTCAGAACGACACATCAGACCAGCCTTGACCATGACCACTCAGAGTGACACATCAGACCAGCCTGGACCATGACCACTCAGAGTGACACATCAGACTAGCCTGGACCATGACCACTCAGGACGACACATCAGACCAGCCTGGACCATGACCACTCAGAGTGACACATCAGACCAGCCTGGACCATGACCACTCAGAGTGACACATCAGACCAGCCTGGACCAGGGCCACTAAGAGTGACACACCAGACCAGCCTAGACCATGACCACTCAGAGCGGCACATCAGACCAGCCTGGACCATGACCACTCAGAGTGACACATCAGACCAGCCTGGACCATGACCACTCAGAGTGACACATCAGACCAGCCTGGACCATGACCACTCACAACGACACATCAGGCCAGCCTGGACCATGACCACTCAGAGTGACACATCAGACCAGCCTGGACCATGGTCACTAAGAGTGACACATCAGACCAGCCTGGACCATGACCACTCAGAATGACACATCAGACCAGCCTGGACCATGACCAATCAGAGTGACACATCAGACCATGACCACTCAGAGTGACACATCAGACTATGACCACTCAGAGTGACACATCAGACTAGCCTGGACCATGACCACTCAGAGTGACACATCAGACCAGCCTGGACCATGACCACTCAGAGTGACACATCAGACCAGCCTGGACCATGACCACTCAGAGTGACACATCAGACCAGCCTGGACCATGACCACTCAGAGTGACACATCAGACCAGCCTGGACCATGACCACTCAGAGTGACACATCAGACCAGCCTGGACCATGACCACTCAGAGTGACACATCAGACCATGACAACTCAGAGTGACACATCAGACTAGCCTGGACCATGACCACTCAGAGTGACACATCAGACCAGCCTGGACCATGACCACTCAGAGTGACACATCAGACCAGCCTGGACCATGACCACTCAGAGTGACACATCAGACCAGCCTGGACCATGACCACTCAGAGTGACACATCAGACCAGCCTGGACCATGACCACTCAGAGTGACACATCAGACCAGCCTGGACCATGACCACTCAGAGTGACACATCAGACCAGCCTGGACCATGACCACTCAGAGTGACACATCAGACCAGCCTGGACCATGACCACTCAGAGTGACACATCAGACCAGCCTGGACCATGACCACTCAGAGTGACACATCAGACCATGACAACTCAGAGTGACACATCAGACTAGCCTGGACCATGACCACTCAGAGTGACACATCAGACCATCCTGGACCATGACCACTCAGAGTGACACATCAGACCATGACAACTCAAAGTGACACATCAGACTAGCCTGGACCATGACCACTCAGAGTGACACATCAGACCAGCCTGGACCATGACCACTCAGAGTGACACATCAGACCAGCCTGGACCATGACCACTCAGAGTGACACATCAGACCAGCCTGGACCATGACCACTCAGAGTGACACATCAGACCAGCCTGGACCATGACCACTCAGAGTGACACATCAGACCATGACAACTCAGAGTGACACATCAGACTAGCCTGGACCATGACCACTCAGAGTGACACATCAGACCAGCCTGGCCCATGACCACTCAGAGTGACACATCAGACTAGCCTGGACCATGACCACTCAGAGTGACACATCAGACCAGCCTGGACCATGACCACTCAGAGTGACACATCAGACCAGCCTGGACCATGACCACTCAGAGTGACACATCAGACCAGCCTGGACCATGACCACTCAGAGTGACACATCAGACCAGCCTGGACCATGACCACTCAGAGTGACACATCAGACCAGCCTGGACCATGACCACTCAGAGTGACACATCAGACCAGCCTGGACCATGACCACTCAGAGTGACACATCAGACCAGCCTGGACCATGACCACTCAGAGTGACACATCAGACCAGCCTGGACCATGACCACTCAGAGTGACACATCAGACCAGCCTGGACCATGACCACTCAGAGTGACACATCAGACCAGCCTGGACCATGACCACTCAGAGTGACACATCAGACCAGCCTGGACCATGACCACTCAGAGTGACACATCAGACCATGACAACTCAGAGTGACACATCAGACTAGCCTGGACCATGACCACTCAGAGTGACACATCAGACCAGCCTGGACCATGACCACTCAGAGTGACACATCAGACCAGCCTGGACCATGACCACTCAGAGTGACACATCAGACCAGCCTGGACCATGACCACTCAGAGTGACACATCAGACCAGCCTGGACCATGACCACTCAGAGTGACACATCAGACCAGCCTGGACCATGACCACTCAGAGTGACACATCAGACCAGCCTGGACCATGACCACTCAGAGTGACACATCAGACCAGCCTGGACCATGACCACTCAGAGTGACACATCAGACCAGCCTGGACCATGACCACTCAGAGTGACACATCAGACCAGCCTGGACCATGACCACTCAGAGTGACACATCAGACCAGCCTGGACCATGACCACTCAGAGTGACACATCAGACCAGCCTGGACCATGACCACTCAGAGTGACACATCAGACCATGACAACTCAGAGTGACACATCAGACTAGCCTGGACCATGACCACTCAGAGTGACACATCAGACCAGCCTGGACCATGACCACTCAGAGTGACACATCAGACCAGCCTGGACCATGACCACTCAGAGTGACACATCAGACCAGCCTGGACCATGACCACTCAGAGTGACACATCAGACCAGCCTGGACCATGACCACTCAGAGTGACACATCAGACCAGCCTGGACCATGACCACTCAGAGCGGCACATCAGACCAGCCTGGACCATGACCACTCAGAGTGACACATCAGACCAGCCTGGACCATGACCACTCAGAGCGACACATCAGACCAGCCTGGACCATGACCACTCAGAGTGACACATCAGACCATCCTGGACCATGACCACTCAGAGTGACACATCAGACCATCCTGGACCATGACCACTCAGAGTGGCACATCAGACCAACCTGGACCATGACCACTCAGAGTGACACATCAGACCAGCCTGGACCATGACCACTCAGAGTGACACATCAGACCAGCCAGGACCATGACCACTCAGAGTGACACATCAGACCAGCCTGGACCATGACCACTCAGAGTGACACATCAGACCAGCCAGGACCATGACCACTCAGAGCGACACATCAGACCAGCCTGGACCATGACCACTCAGAGTGACACATCAGACCATCCTGGACCATGACCACTCAGAGTGACACATCAGACCATCCTGGACCATGACCACTCAGAGTGACACATCAGACCATCCTGGACCATGACCACTCAGATCATCGACGCCATCATTGAAGGAGTGACAAGGAAATCTGCATTTGAGTTACAGCTTGAGTGGCATCTGAGGTGTTCGTTACGTCGCTCCATACCGGCGCTACTGCTACTGTTGTGTTCCTTCATCCCCTCACTATGGTCGTGTTCCTTCATCCCCTCACTATGGTCGTGTTCCTTCATCCCCTCACTATGGTCGTGTTCCTTCATCCCCTCACTATGGTCGTGTTCCTTCATCCCCTCACTATGGTCGTGTTCCTTCATCCCCTCACTATGGTTGTGTTCCTTCATCCCCTCACTATGGTCGTGTTCCTTCATCCCCTCACTATGGTCGTGTTCCTTCATCCCCTCACTATGGTCGTGTTCCTTCATCCCCTCACTACTGTCGTGTTCCTTCATCCCCTCACTATGGTCGTGTTCCTTCATCCCCTCACTATGGTCGTGTTCCTTAACGCTGGTGTTACTGTTGCGTCCCTCGTACACCAGTCATACTTGGCGTGTTACTTACACTTTCCTGTGTGGCCAGCAACATCATACCATGGCGTCATACTCGAGCGATGTGTGAGACGTGGATACGAGAGAAGTTTGATCATTTAAGCTGTTCAAGGCAGTAAAAATCTTCCTTCGTCCCCCTATACCGTGGCAGGAAGAGAACTTGGAAGATAATATTTTAAACGCTGATAAAGACATGAAAGGGAAATACGTACATAGAAGAGAAGGAAAGATATAGAAATATATGAACAGCAGAGAAAGACTGACATGACAAATATTGAAAAGAATTGCTTTTTCTTTCATAGTATTCGCTATTTCCCGCGTTAGCGAGGTAGCGTTAAGAACAGAGGACTGAGCCTTTGAGGGAACATCCTCACTTGGCCCCCTTCTCTGTTCCTTCTTTTGGAAAACGAAAAACGAAAGGGAAGGATTTCCAGCACCCCGAATTGCCATCATCAATAATATAGGCGAAGGAAGACAGCTGAACCTGGTTGTTCAAACTATATATAAAAAACGATTCCATAATGCATTATGTAACATGTCTATCACACATCATAATTATCTTTACTTTACTTTTACGAAAAATAGGAAAGACAACATCCATAAGATACTCAGTGGATTTACCGAAGTCATCACAGAATTTACCACTGGAGTGAATAATACAATTACTCAGCAGAGATGGTACTCAGTCCATATGATCACACAAGACGAGGAGATCAACAGTGGAACTTAGTAACCACTGAGGCAGTAACCACTGAGGCAGTAACCACTGAGGCAGTAACCACTGAGGCAGTAACCACTGAGGCAATAACCACTGAGCCAGTAACCACTGAGCCAGTAACCACTGAGCCAATAACCACTGAGGCAGTAACCACTGAGGCAGTAACCACTGAGGCAATAACCCCTGAGCCAGTAACCACTGAGGCAATAACCACTGAGCCAGTAACCACTGAGCCAGTAACCACTGAGGCAATAACCCCTGAGCCAGTAACCACTGAGGCAATAACCACTGAGCCAGTAACCACTGAGGCAGTAACCACTGAGGCAGTAACCACTGAGGCAGTAACCACTGAGGCAATAACCCCTGAGCCAGTAACCACTGAGGCAGTAACCACTGAGGCAATAACCACTGAGGCAATAACCCCTGAGCCAGTAACCACTGAGGCAATAACCCCTGAGCCAGTAACCACTGAGGCAGTAACCACTGAGGCAGTAACCACTGAGGCAGTAACCACTGAGGCAATAACCCCTGAGCCAGTAACCACTGAGGCAGTAACCACTGAGGCAATAACCACTGAGGCAATAACCACTGAGGCAGTAACCACTGAGGCAATAACCCCTGAGCCAGTAACCACTGAGGCAGTAACCACTGAGGCAATAACCACTGAGGCAATAACCACTGAGGCAGTAACCACTGAGGCAATAACCCCTGAGCCAGTAACCACTGAGGCAATAACCCCTGAGCCAGTAACCACTGAGGCAATAACCCCTGAGCCAGTAACCACTGAGGCAGTAACCACTGAGGCAATAACCACTGAGGCAATAACCCCTGAGCCAGTAACCACTGAGGCAGTAACCACTGAGGCAATAACCCCTGAGCCAGTAACCACTGAGGCAATAACCCCTGAGCCAGTAACCACTGAGGCAATAACCCCTGAGCCAGTAACCACTGAGGCAATAACCCCTGAGCCAGTAACCACTGAGGCAGTAACCACTGAGGCAATAACCACTGAGGCAATAACCCCTGAGCCAGTAACCACTGAGGCAATAACCACTGAGGCAATAACCCCTGAGCCAGTAACCACTGAGGCAATAACCCCTGAGCCAGTAACCACTGAGGCAGTAACCACTGAGGCAATAACCCCTGAGCCAGTAACCACTGAGGCAGTAACCACTGAGGCAATAACCACTGAGGCAATAACCCCTGAGCCAGTAACCACTGAGGCAGTAACCACTGAGGCAATAACCACTGAGGCAATAACCCCTGAGCCAGTAACCACTGAGGCAATAACCACTAAGGCAATAACCCCTGAGCCAGTAACCACTGAGGCAGTAACCACTGAGGCAGTAACCACTGAGACAGTAACCACTGAGGCAGTAACCACTGAGACAGTAACCACTGACACAGTAACCACTGAGGTAGTAACCACTGAGCCAGTAACCACTGAGACAGTCTCCAGCCTGCAGTGGTTACCACGACGTGGTCCACACTAGTCTCCCCTGTGGCCCAGATGAGAGATAGTGGAGCCTGAGACACGGTACATAATGGTGGTAAATACATGTGAAGAAATACATTGGATTCGAACTATGTCATCATCAAAGATTGAACATGATCATGTTATACAATAAGGGCGATATTTCGACATGTATGGGTCTTAATGAAGTCTTTGTGGCTCGATCGTCATTTCATACCGCCTGAATTGGCCGTTAGTTTGTTGATAGTGAGATGAAGCTGCTGATGTAGGTGTACAGATGCACGTGTACAGAAGGATCTTATGTGCCATTAGTACACATATGTACAGAAGAATCTACACATCTGTCGAAACAACATGGACCGGAATGTGAGACGTTACATATAAATGAAATCTTCACAAGAGTGATTATGACAACTATATATATATATATATATATATATATATATATATATATATATATATATATATATATATATATATATAGACGGAGGGAGACGTGGATCTTAAGCAGGTAAATGTAAACAACTGAGCATCGAACACCATATCGTCCTTCTGCGAGGAATGAGATCGAATCGTGTCTTTCCTGATTTTCCTACAGTAAGGAAACAGAACGAGAGATAAACAGTCATTTTCAGCAGACAGAAAGATGAGGTTAGTAAGCAATGGATGTGTCTGATGGCAAGGCCAGGTATATGGTGTTCGACCCCAGGTACAGCAGGAGCTATATGGTGTTCGACCCCAGGTACAGCAGGAGCTATATGGTGTTCGACCCCAGGTACAGCAGGAGCTATATGGTGTTCGACCCCAGGTACAGCAGGAGCTATATGGTGTTCGACCCCAGGTACAGCAGGAGCTATATGGTGTTCGACCCCAGGTACAGCAGGAGCTATATGGTGTTCGACCCCAGGTACAGCAGGAGCTATATGGTGTTCGACCCCAGGGACAGCAGGAGCTATATGGTGTTCGACCCCAGGGACAGCAGGAGCTATATGGTGTTCGACCCCAGGGACAGCAGGAGCTATATGGTGTTCGACCCCAGGTACAGCAGGAGCTATATGGTGTTCGACCCCAGGGACAGCAGGAGCTATATGGTGTTCGACCCCAGGTACAGCAGGAGCTATATGGTGTTCGACCCCAGGTACAGCAGGAGATATATGGTGTTCGATCCCAGGTACAGCAGGAGCTATATGGTGTTCGACCCCAGGTACAGCAGGAGATATATGGTGTTCGACCCCAGGTACAGCAGGAGCTATATGGTGTTCGACCCCAGGTACAGCAGGAGCTATATGGTGTTCGACCCCAGGTACAGCAGGAGCTATATGGTGTTCGACCCCAGGTACAGCAGGAGCTATATGGTGTTCGACCCCAGGTACAGCAGGAGCTATATGGTGTTCGACCCCAGGTACAGCAGGAGCTATATGGTGTTCGACCCCAGGTACAGCAGGAGCTATATGGTGTTCGACCCCAGGTACAGCAGGAGCTATATGGTGTTCGACCCCAGGGACAGCAGGAGCTATATGGTGTTCGACCCCAGGTACAGCAGGAGCTATATGGTGTTCGACCCCAGGGACAGCAGGAGCTATATGGTGTTCGACCCCAGGTACAGCAAGAGCTATATGGTGTTCGACCCCAGGTACAGCAGGAGATATATGGTGTTCGACCCCAGGTACAGCAGGAGCTATATGGTGTTCGACCCCAGGTACAGCAGGAGCTATATGGTGTTCGACCCCAGGTACAGCAGGAGCTATATGATGTTCGACCCCAGGTACAGCAAGAGCTATATGGTGTTCGACCCCAGGTACAGCAGGAGCTATATGGTGTTCGACCCCAGGTACAGCAGGAGCTGGTGTGCTTCGACATCTGATGTAAACAAGACACGAGGGGAGAGTGGACCAAGGTGTTCTGCAGACAACATTGCTGCTGTGGGCAACACCAGGAGGCCACGAGACGTACAGCAAATACAAGAGCTTCAGGAACGTAATGTATACACAAGCACAGGAACAACTGGTGAAATTCAGTAAAGAAAACGGTGAACAAATAGATAACACACACACACACACACACACACACAGAGTTCGTGTGGCGTGGAATGTGAACATAAAAAAAAAGATGAGAATAGTAAATAATGAGAGGTGGTGCAGGGGAAGGTGGAGGTGGATGTGGGGGTATTTCTCATCAAACCATCATCAATTACTAACCAGACTTGACTATGAAGAATGATATACAGATGTATTATGGAGGTATATTGGCAAACCGTGCCAATATATATATATATATATATATATATATATATATATATATATATATATATATATATATATATATATATATATATATATACATATATATATATACACCGTTTTTCAGATTCGAACCCTGGGCGCCTGACTACCTCGGAGCCGCGACAGATTAAAGTCCATGCTACCTACACCCACTGATGTGAGGCTGGGATACAGAATCATCACTTAATTTCAGGTGTCTGTGTCTTATAACTTCATTTCAGAAAGGCCACATTCGTTCACACTCAGTCTCTAACTGTCATGTATAATGCACCGAAACCACAGCTCCCTTTCCACATCCAGGCCCCACAGAACTTTCCATGGTTTACCCCAGACGCTTCACATGCCCGGGTTAAATCCACTGACAGCACGTCGACCCCGGTATACCACATCCTTCCAGTTCACTCTACCCGTGTACACTTTTCATCTTCCCGCGTGTTCAGGCCCCAGTCGTTCATATTTTTCACCCCATCCTTCCATTCCCAATTTGGTCTCCCGCTTCTCCTTGTTCCCTCCTCCTCTGACACATATATCCTCTTTGTCAATGTTTCCTCACTCATTCTCTCCATGTGACCAAACCATTTCAATACATCCTCTTCTGCTCTCTCAACCACACTCTTTATTACCACACATCTCTCTTACCCTTTCATTACTTGATCAAACCACCTCATCCTACACATTGTCCTCAATTGTTTCACTTCCAACACATCCACCCTCCTCCGCAAAGCCTTATCTATAAGCCATGCCTAGCATCCATATAATATTGTTTTCACTACTAATCCTGCAAACATACCCATTTTCGCCCTCACAGAAGCCGATCTCTCCACATATTCTTCAGCTCTCCCAGAACTTCACCCCCTTACCCAACCTATAGCTCTCGTCCTCTTCCATGGTTCCATTCACTGCCAAGTCCACTCCCTGGTATCTAAAACACTTCACTTCCTCGAAATTTTCTCCATTGAAACTCACACCCCAACTGACCCGTTCTTCAACCCTGTTAAGCCTAATAACCTTGTTCTTATTCACATTTACTATCATCTTCCTCCTTTCACAACCTCTTCTAAACTTAGTCACCAACTTATGCAGTTTCTCACTCGAATCTGCCACCACGCTGCATTATCGGCGAACAACAATTGACTCACTTCCCAGGCCCTCCCATACTCAACAAACTACCTACTCACATATTTTCAAGACTCTCGTGCTTACCTTCCTCATCACTCCATACATAAACAATTAAGAAGTCTTAGCGACATTACTTCCTGCTGCAGACGAACCTTCATATGAAGCCATTCACTCTCCTCTCTTCCTACTCGTACACACGCCTTAAACCCTTGATGAAATTTTCTCTCTGCTTCTAGCAGAGTTCCTCCCACTACATGTATTCTTAAGACTTTCCACAAGGCATCTCTCACTGCAATACCATCCTTTACAGCCGCTTTGCCACATTTCATCATACGTAAGGCTTCCACCACCTCATCTCTCTTCATCAAACCACTTTCCGTGACTCTCTCACTTAGCGTACCATCCCGACTCATATACTCTAGACCTGCCACCGTATCATCTAACACATTCAACAGTCCTTCAAAACATTTACTCCATCTCCTCCTTACTTTATCACCACCTGTTACCACTTCCCCTTTTTTCAACTATTCTCTTTTTTTTTTTTTTTTTTTTTTTTTGCACATTATCAACCTCCTTCCAAAACATCTTTTTCTCCCTAGAGTTTACTGATACCCGCTCACCCTAACGCTCATTTGCCCACTTTTTCAACCCTTGCACATTCCGCTTGACCTCCTGCCGCTTTCTCTTAGACATCTCCCAATCATTTGCACTCCTTCCCTGGAAGTGGCGCCCAAACGCTTCTCTATTTTCTCCCATTAACAACTTTACTTCTTCATCCTACCGCTTACGACCCTTTATAATCTGCTCACCTCCCACCTTTCGAAGCTCAGACTGGTCCAATGTGGTTAGGAAAATGATCCAAATTAGTTTTACCCCACGTGGCTTCGGGCAATATGGAATTTTTACCATCTTTCGGTGTCCGGTGTCCTGTGAATCAACTGTCCACATCTAAACCTTCTCCTCTGTAACTATTGTGTCGATCTAAGCCGAACTTAGCGAGGATGATCCAGGGATACGCGATATGCTTCTATGTGACACCCAGATTTTGAATTGTTTTTGTAAGATGCTTTTGTTATTTTCATGAGTGAATGAATGTACACACAGCCACATATAGACAAAAAAAAAAAAAAAATGTACAAACATCAAAGATGAACATAACGGATGTTCTCTGGCTGTGTGTAACACAAATGAACATCTTGATGACATTTTGTTCTGCACTCGTGGCTGCCAGCTGAACTGCTGCTACCTCCATAACTACAAGAACACACAGAGTTTAAGGAGACTTACCTTCGCCCGTGGTGTTGTCTCGTGCCAGGCGGGCATAGCAGCGGTGGTGCAGCGGTACATGTAGCGAGTGTTGACCGTCTTCAGAGGGTAGCTGGTCACGACGAAGAAGACCTCCTCCGTGGCGCAGGGCTGGTAGTGTCTGCTGGGGGACAGACACAACATTATCGTCAGCGGAACACAACACAGTCCTTACTATATCAGGGACTGTATACATGCCATTCATATACCAGAAGAACAGAACAGGGAAAATCTGGTTTCGATACAATATATAGGATTTAAGCATATCTCTATAGATACCAAGGAATTTATACATAAACATTTCGAGGATTAATGTCACAGTAGAAGAGCTTACAAACACAGGAGAAATACCTGAAAATTTTGAACATAAGGAGACGTATCTAAAGTTAGTCATGGAGTTGAGGTTAAACATTTGTTTAGTCATTTTCCCTAAAGATATCATTGACATTAATTTCAGCCACTCGTATTGTTAAATAATTCCACTATGTTCTCTTTTCTGTTGATGAGAAAAGAATTTTGTCTTCGTCGCAGTAAAACGTCTGCCTACGAGATAGTGTTCATCATTAATTAAGGTCATATTTATCTTGATATCATACAGTTAATGATAGACGACATCACGACCAGTTCCTACAGTGCCAGCAAACTGGACCATTCTGGACTGGTGAATATTTCCTTAACCAATGCCTCTCAGGTTACACATACGCACACTAACATACATCCATACGTACACACAACTATACCCACACACACACACACACACACAACACACACACCCACACACACACACACGTAAAGATACTGTGTGTGTGTGTGTGTGAGAGAGAGAGAGAGAGAGAGAGAGAGAGAGAGAGAGAGAGAGAGAGAGAGAGAGAGAGAGAGAGAGAGAGAGAGTAAACAACCAGGCAATGATCATGTAACATGCTATACATAACCTGATCTACCAGCCAAGGACACATGTACTGCACCACCCAGGACACACTGTACCACCCAGGACACACATCCTGCACCACCAAGGACACACGTACTGTACACTGTACAGTACTGTACTGTACACACACACACACACACACACACACACAGCACCCCCAGGACGCACGCACTGTACCACTCAGGACACATATACTGCATTACCCAGGACACACGTACCACACCATACAGGACACACGCACAGCACCAAACAAGACACACACGCACAGCACCACCCAGGAAACACGTACTGCACCACCCAGGACACACGTACAGCACCTCACAGGGCACACGTGCTGCACCAACCAGGACACACGTACAGCACCACCCAGGAAACACGTACTGCACCACCCAGGACACACGTACAGCACCTCACAGGGCACACGTGCTGCACCAACCAGGACACACGGACAACACCACCCAGGACACACGTACTGCACCACCCAGGACACACGTACAGCACCTCACAGGGCACACGTGCTGCACCAACCAGGACACACGGACAACACCACCCAGGACACACGTACTGCACCACCCACGACACACGTACAGCACCTCACAGGGCACACGTGCTGCACCAACCCGGACACACGGACAACACCACCCAGGACACACGTACTGCACCACCCAGGACACACGTACAGCACCACCCAGGACAAACGTACTGTGCCACCCAAGACACACGTACAGCACCACCCAGGACACACGTACAGCACCACCCAGGACAAACGTACTGTGCCACCCAAGACACACGTACAGCGCCACCCAGGACACACGTACAGCACCACCCAAGACACACGTAAACACCATCCATATCAAACGCACAGCACCACCCAGAACACACGTACAGCACCACCCAGGACACACGTGAAGCACCGCCCAGGACACACGTACATCACCATCCAGGACAGACGCACAACAATTCCCAGGACACACGTACAGCACCACCCAGGACACACGTACAACACCACCCAGGACACACGTACACCACCCAGGACACACGTACAGCACCACCCAGGACACACGTACAACACCACCCAGGACACACGTACACCACCCAGGACACAAGTACACCACCATCCAGGACACACGTACACCACCACCCAGGACACACTGTACCACAGTGCCGCCATGTTTTCCCTCCTGGTCTCTATGGTAATAGTGAAGGAGTCAGGTCCGGGGGAAGACATGACAGTGGCCGACATTAATCTTACTACCACGAAAATATTCAGACTTTTGAAAAGCTAACGATGTGTTCTTCTTCTGTTGATATATGATATAGGAAGATCCCTGACCTTCTGGATATATGATATAGGAAGATCCCCGACCTTCTGGATATATGATATAGGAAGATCCCCGACCTTCTGGATATATGATATATGATATAGGAAGATCCCCGACCTCCTGGATATATGATATAGGAAGATCCCCGACCTTCTGGATATATGATATAGGAAGATCCCTGACCTTCTGGATATATGATATAGGAAGATCCCCGACCTTCTGGATATATGATATAGGAAGATCCCCGACCTTCTGGATATATGATATAGGAAGATCCCCGACCTCCTGGATATATGATATAGGAAGATCCCCGACCTTCTGGATATATGATATAGGAAGATCCCCGACCTTCTGGATATATGATATAGGAAGATCCCCGACCTTCTGGATATATGATATAGGAAGATCCCCGACCTTCTGGATATATGATATATGATATAGGAAGATCCTCGACCTCCTGGATATATGATATAGGAAGATCCCTGACCTTCTGGATATATGATATAGGAAGATCCCCAACCTTCTGGATATATGATATAGGAAGATCCCCGACCTTCTGGATATATGATATATGATATAGGAAGATCCCCGACCTCCTGGATATATGATATAGGAAGATCCCCGACCTTCTGGATATATGATATAGGAAGATCCCCGACCTTCTGGATATATGATATACGAAGATCCCCGACCTCCTGGATATATGATATAGGAAGATCCCCGACCTCCTGGATATATGATATACGAAGATCCCCGACCTTCTGGATATATGATATAGGAAGATCCCCGACCTTCTGGATATATGATATAGGAAGATCCCCGACCTCCTGGATATATGATATACGAAGATCCCCGACCTTCTGGATATATGATATACGAAGATCCCCGACCTTCTGGATATATGATATAGGAAGATCCCCGACCCTCCTGGATATATGATATAGGAAGATCCCCGACCTCTGGATATATGATATACGAGATCCCCGACCTTCTGGATATATGATATATGACATAGGAAGATCCCCGACCTCCTGGATATATGATATACGAAGATCCCCGACCTTCTGGATATATGATATATGATATACGAAGATCCCCGACCCTTCTGGATATATGATATAGGAAGATCCCCCGACTCCTGGATATATGATATACGAAAGATCCCCGACCTTCTGGATATATGATATATGAAGATCCCCGACCTCCTGGATATATGATATACGAAGATCCCCGACCTTCTGGATATATGATATATGATATAGGAAGATCCCCGACCTCCTGGATATATGATATACGAAGATCCCCGACCTTCTGGATATATGATATTGTATCCGAAGATCCCCGACCTCTGGATATATGATATAGGAAGATCCCCGACCTCCTGGATATATGATATAGGAAGATCCCCGACCTTCTGGATATATGATATATGATATAGGAAGATCCCCGACCTCCTGGATATATGATATACGAAGATCCCCGACCTTCTGGATATATGATATAGGAAGATCCCCGACCTTCTGGATATATGATATATGATATAGGAAGATCCCCGACCTCCTGGATATATGATATAGGAAGATCCCCGACCTTCTGGATATATGATATAGGAAGATCCCGACCGTCTGGATATATGATATAGGAAGATCCCGACCTTCTGGATATATGATATAGGAAGATCCCCGACCTTCTGGATATATGATATATGATATAGGAAGATCCCCGACCTCCTGGATATATGATATACGAAGATCCCCGACCTTCTGGATATATGATATAGGAAGATCCCCGACCTTCTGGATATATGATATATGATATAGGAAGATCCCCGACCTCCTGGATATATGAAGATCCCCGACCTTCTGGATATATGATATAGGAAGATCCCCGACCTTCTGGATATATGATATAGGAAGATCCCCGACCTTCTGGATATATGATATAGGAAGATCCCCGACCTCCTGGATATATGATATAGGAAGATCCCCGACCTTCTGGATATATGATATAGGAAGATCCCCGACCTTCTGGATATATGATATAGGAAGATCCCCGACCTTCTGGATATATGATATATGATATAGGAAGATCCCCGACCTCCTGGATATATGATATAGGAAGATCCCCGACCTTCTGGATATATGATATAGGAAGATCCCCGACCTTCTGGATATATGATATAGGAAGATCCCGACCGTCTGGATATATGATATAGGAAGATCCCGACCTTCTGGATATATGATATAGGAAGATCCCCGACCTCCTGGATATATGATATACGAAGATCCCCGACCTTCTGGATATATGATATAGGAAGATCCCGACCGTCTGGATATATGATATAGGAAGATCCCGACCTTCTGGATATATGATATAGGAAGATCCCCGACCTTCTGGATATATGATATATGATATAGGAAGATCCCCGACCTTCTGGATATATGATATAGGAAGATCCCCGAACTTCTGGATATATGATATAGGAAGATCCCGACCGTCTGGATATATGATATAGGAAGATCCCGACCTTCTGGATATATGATATAGGAAGATCCCCGACCTCCTGGATATATGATATATGATATAGGAAGATCCCCGACCTCCTGGATATATGATATAGGAAGATCCCCGACCTTCTGGATATATGATATATGATATAGGAAGATCCCCGACCTTCTGGATATATGATATATGATATAGGAAGATCCCCGACCTCCTGGTTATATGATATAGGAAGATCCCCGACCTGGATGATAGGTAAACATTACCAGGTTGAGAATATGAGCAGATTATGGCAACACTGTGAACAGCCATTTAACAAGCTGTTGATATTAACGATGATAGTTACTGTGGACTGTGGTTGTTCACTATACACCTTAATGAAGTTTGTACTTCTTATTATATCTTATCTATCTATCTATCGCCGTTTCACGTGTTAGCGAGATAGCGCCAGGAACAGAAGAACAAAGGCCACATTCGTTCACACTCAGTCTCTAGCTGTCATATGTAATGCACCGAAACCACAGCTTCCTTTCCACATCCAGGCTCCATAGACCTTCCCATGGATTACCCCACACGCTTCACATGCTCTGGTTCAATCCACTGACGGCACGTCGACCCCGGTATACCACATCGTTCCAATTCACTCTATTCCTTGCACGCCTTTCATCCGATCGCTCAAAATCTTTTTCACTCCATCCTTCCACCTCCAATTTGGTCTCCCGCTTCTCCTTGTTCCCTCCACCTCTGACACATATATCCTCTTGTACCTCACACACACACATATATATATATATATATATATATATATATATATATATATATATATATATATATATATATATATATAGAAAACGCAGTCGTAATAGCTTGAATGAACATCTTCACTTTTATAAACATTAAGATCCCTTATATCAACATTCAAAGCGTAAGAGCGTAAGGCGTATACCATGTGTGTTACGTGTGTATTATGTACGTGTGTACGAAACATCAACACCAGTGAATGTAATGATGTATCTTGAGGGAAGTGTATCAAGGTAGCGTGACGTGAAATGAAGAATGAATGAACGACAATTGCTTTTTATATGACATACAACCATTCAACATACCTACTGTATATGAAATACAACCATTTAATATGCCTACTGTATATGAAATACAACCATTCAATATTCCTACTGTATATAAAATACAACCATTCAATATGCCTACTGTATATGAAATACAACCATTCAATATTCCTACTGTATATGAAATACAACCAAAGATTATAACGTATATAAATAAATCAACACAGACAATACTGCCTCATCCGAATCCCCATCCTACGATTACTGGATCAATGACCACAATACACAATACATCAAACACAATACAACGACCTTGATCAAAATCAAACACAACACAACGACCTTGATCAAAATCAAACACAATACAACGACCTTGATCAAAATCAAACACAATACAACGACCTTGATCAAAATCAAACACAATACAACGACCTTGATCAAAATCAAACACAATACAACGACCTTGATCAAAATCAAACACAATACAACGACCTTGATCAAAATCAAACACAATACAACGACCTTGATCAAAATCAAACACAATACAACGACCTTGATCAAAATCAAACACAATACAACGACCTTGATCAAAATCAAACACAATACAACGACCTTGATCAAAATCAAACACAATACAACGACCTTGATCAAAATCAAACACAATACAACGACCTTGATCAAAATCAAACACAATACAACGACCTTGATCAAAATCAAACACAATACAACGACCTTGATCAAAATCAAACACAATACAACGACCTTGATCAAAATCAAACACAATACAACGACCTTGATCAAAATCAAACACAACACAACGACCTTGATCAAAATCAAATACAATACAACGACCTTGATCAAAATCAAACACAATACAACGACCTTGATCAAAATCAAACACAATACAACGACCTTGATCAAAATCAAACACAATACAACGACCTTGATCAAAATCAAACACAATACAACGACCTTGATCAAAATCAAACGAGACATGGGAATACAACGGTTGCGTGGATACCTTGGCTACACGTAGGCTACGGGGGTTCGTTCCTGCAGGACGGGAGGGCGCGTCAGCAACACCACACCTCCTCCTCACCCTCTACACAAGCCACTGACCAGCGCAGGGAAGCAGGCTACCCACACCAGGGTGGGGGGTGGGGGGGGGGGGGGTCATTCTCCCGAGCGTAACTACTCGTTGTTGAGAGCAAAGTGGTTTTTGCCCACTGGGCACTTAGCTGGTTCGCTCTATTATTAAATCCACAAAGAATTATAATCTTAATATTAGTGATGGTCTATACAAATTAGATAACTTTATTGTTGATAAAATTTGTAAAATGATAAGTTTGTAAACGCTCGTTGTATGTTTTGGACAATCACATGTTTACCAAATGGCGTCCTAGCTTCGTCTCTTCGATGTATATCAACTGACTGTTATATTTCTCTCTTGTGTCTCCCCTGATGATGTGATTATTACACGAAAGTGCACTTGGGAACTTATCGTGTTTCATTTTCCTCGTAGACTCATAGGAATATATATATATATATATATATATATATATATATATATATATATATATATATATATATATATATATATATATATATATATATATATATAAAGCATCATAGTCACTATACTTGTACTGGTAAACAACAGTAACATCAACTCGTAACTTGAAAAAAGAAAAAAAATGTCTACATTGCGGGGTTTATTTTCCCTTGTATGTAAATTTATGGTAAATGTGGATAAAAAAAATTCCCTTAAGGTAATCAGATGTTTAGGGCGTGAGTACATGACCTTCGCAGAGACCAGGGAAACAGGATATATTACCCACATTACAGTGAGTTTATTGATGAATATAATGATATACTTTGTGTTCTTACCAACATACGTAAACACGACGAACAGAAAAAGGGAAGTCGTTCCTATGTACAGTTTCTTGAATTATTTTTATTTCCTTCATCAATTAATATTTCATGACATACATGAATGAATACTAAGGCTGATATATATATATATATATATATATATATATATATATATATATATATATATATATATATATATATATATATATATATATATATGTATGTGTGTGTGTGTGTGTATGTGCGTATGTATGTGTATGTGTGTGTATGTGTATGTGTATATATATATGTATATTATCCCTGGGGATAGGGGTGAAAGAATACTTCCCACGTATTCCTCGCGTGTCGTAGAAAGCGACTAGAGGGGACGGGAGCGGGGGGCCAGAAATCCTCCCCTCCTTGTATTAACTTTCTAAAATGGGAAACAGAAGAAGGAGTCACGCGGGGAGTGCTCATCCTCCTCGAAGGCTCAGAGTGGGGTGCCTAAATGTGTGTGGATGTAACCAAGATGTGAAAAAAGGAGAGATAGGTAGTATGTTTGAGGAAAGGAACCTGGATGTTTTGGCTCTGAGTGAAACGAAGCTCAAGGGTAAAGGAGAAGAGTGGTTTGGGAATGTCTGGGGAGTAAAGTCAGGGGTTAGTGAGAGGACAAGAGCAAGGGAAGGAGTGGCAATACTCCTGAAACAGGAGTTGTGGGAGTATGCGATAGAATGTAAGAAAGTAAATTCTCGACTAATATGGGTAAAACTGAAAGTTGATGGAGAGAGGTGGGTGATTATTTGTGCATATGCACCTGGGCATGAGAAGAAAGATCATGAGAGGCAAGTGTTTTGGGAGCAGCTGAATGAGTGTGTTAGTGGTTTTGATGCACGAGACCGGGTTATAGTGATGGGTGATTTGAATGCAAAGGTGAGTAATGTGGCAGTTGAGGGAATAATTGGTATACATGGGGTGTTCAGTGTTGTAAATGGAAATGGTGAAGAGCTTGTAGATTTATGTGCTGAAAAAGGACTGATGATTGGGAATACCTGGTTTAAAAAGCGAGATATACATAAGTACACTTATGTAAGTAGGAGAGATGGCCAGAGAGCGTTATTGGATTACGTGTTAATTGACAGGCGTGCGAAAGAGAGACTTTTGGATGTTAATGTGCTGAGAGGTGCAACTGGAGGGATGTCTGATCATTATCTTGTGGAGGCTAAGGTGAAGATTTGTATGGGTTTTCAGAAAAGAAGAGTGAATGTTGGGGTGAAGAAGGTGGTGAGAGTAAGTGAGCTTGGGAAGGAGACCTGTGTGAGGAAGTACCAGGAGAGACTGTGTACAGAATGGAAAAAGGTGAGAACAATGGAAGTAAGGGGAGTGGGGGAGGAATGGGATGTATTTAGGGAGTCAGTGATGGATTGCGCAAAAGATGCTTGTGGCATGAGAAGAGTGGGAGGTGGGTTGATTAGAAAGGGTAGTGAGTGGTGGGATGAAGAAGTAAGAGTATTAGTGAAAGAGAAGAGAGAGGCATTTGGACGATTTTTGCAGGGAAAAAATGCAATTGAGTGGGAGATGTATAAAAGAAAGAGACAGGAGGTCAAGAGAAAGGTGCAAGAGGTGAAAAAAAGGGCAAATGAGAGTTGGGGTGAGAGAGTATCATTAAATTTTAGGGAGAATAAAAAGATGTTCTGGAAGGAGGTAAATAAAGTGCGTAAGACAAGGGAGCAAATGGGAACTTTAGTGAAGGGCGCAAATGGGGAGGTGATAACAAGTAGTGGTGATGTGGGAAGGAGATGGAGTGAGTATTTTGAAGGTTTGTTGAATGTGTCTGATGATAGAGTCGCAGATATAGGGTGTTTTGGTCGAGATGGTGTGCAAAGTGAGAGGGTTAGGGAAAACGATTTGGTAAACAGAGAAGAGGTAGTGAAAGCTTTGCGGAAGATGAAAGCCGGCAAGGCAGCAGGCTTGGATGGTATTGCAGTGGAATTTATTAAAAAAGGGGGTGACTGTATTGTTGACTGGTTGGTAAGGTTATTTAATGTATGTATGACTCATGGTGAGGTGCCTGAGGATTGGAGGAATGCATGCATAGTGCCATTGTACAAAGGAAAAGGGGATAAGAGTGAGTGCTCAAATTACAGAGGTATAAGTTTGTTGAGTATTCCTGGTAAATTGTATGGGAGGGTATTGATTGAGAGGGTGAAGGCATGTACAAAGCATCAGATTGGGGAAGAGCAGTGTGGTTTCAGAAGTGGTAGAGGATGTGTGGATCAGGTGTTTGCTTTGAAGAATGTATGTGAGAAATACTTAGAAAAGCAAATGGATTTGTATGTAGCATTTATGGATCTGGAGAAGGCATATGATAGAGTTGATAGAGATGCTCTGTGGAAGGTATTAAGAATATATGGTGTGGGAGGCAAGTTGTTAGAAGCAGTGAAAAGTTTTTATCGAGGATGTAAGGCATGTGTCCGTGTAGGAAGAGAGGAAAGTGATTGGTTCTCAGTGAATGTAGGTTTGCGGCAGGGGTGTGTGATGTCTCCATGGTTGTTTAATTTGTTTATGGATGGGGTTGTTAGGGAGGTAAAGGCAAGAGTTTTGGAAAGAGGGGCAAGTATGAAGTCTGTTGGGGATGAGAGAGCTTGGGAAGTGAGTCAGTTGTTGTTCGCTGATGATACAGCGCTGGTGGCTGATTCATGTGAGAAACTGCAGAAGCTGGTGACGGAGTTTGGTAAAGTGTGTGGAAGAAGAAAGTTAAGAGTAAATGTGAATAAGAGCAAGGTCATTAGGTACAGTAGGGTTGAGGGTCAAGTAAATTGGGAGGTGAGTTTGAATGGAGAAAAACTGGAGGAAGTGAAGTGTTTTAGATATCTGGGAGTGGATCTGGCAGCGGATGGAACCATGGAAGCAGAATTGGACCATAGGGTGGGGGAGGGGGCGAAAATTCTGGGAGCCTTGAAGAATGTGTGGAAGTCGAGAACATTATCTCGGAAAGCAAAAATGGGTATGTTTGAAGGAATAGTGGTTCCAACAATGTTGTATGGTTGCGAGGCGTGGGCTATGGATAGAGTTGTGCGCAGGAGGATGGATGTGCTGGAAATGAGATGTCTGAGGACAATGTGTGGTGTGAGGTGGTTTGATCGAGTAAGTAACGTAAGGGTGAGAGAGATGTGTGGAAATAAAAAGAGCGTGGTTGAGAGAGCAGAAGAGGGTGTTTTGAAATGGTTTGGGCACATGGAGAGAATGAGTGAGGAAAGGTTGACCAAGAAGATATATGTGTCGGAGGTGGAGGGAACGAGGAGAAGAGGGAGACCAAATTGGAGGTGGAAAGATGGAGTGAAAAAGATTTTGTGTGATCGGGGCCTGAACTTGCAGGAGGGTGAAAGGAGGGCAAGGAATAGAGTGAATTGGAGCAATGTGGTATACCGGGGTTGACGTGCTGTCAGTGGATTGAATCAAGACATGTGAAGCGTCTGGGGTAAACCATGGAAAGCTGTGTAGGTATGTATATGTGCGTGTGTGGACGTATGTATATACATGTGTATGGGGGGGGGGGTTGGGCCATTTCTTTCGTCTGTTTCCTTGCGCTACCTCGCAAACGCGGGAGACAGCGACAAAGTATAAAAAAAAAAAAAAAAAATGTATATATATATGTGTGTGTGTGTGTGTGTGTGTGTGTGTGTGTGTGTGTGTGTGTGGCAGTAATTTCCAGTTATGAACAATGTATGGCTGGAAAATCATTGTCTTTATCAATATATATATTTTTTCCTTTTTTCAGAAAACGTAACATGATGGACGTGTGTCATTTAATCATCAATTACATTATCGTGTACTTCCCTGAGGTTGAGGTGTGACCTGGGAACTGACCTGTACCTCTGGGGTTCGTCATGTACTTCCCTGAGGTTGAGGTGTGACCTGGGAACTGACCTGTACCTCTGGGGTTCGTCATGTACTTCCCTGAGGTTGAGGTGTGACCTGGAAACTGACCTGTACCTCTGGGGTTCGTCATGTACTTCCCTGAGGTTGAGGTGTGACCTGGGAACTGACCTGTACCTCTGGGGTTCGTCATGTACTTCCCTGAGGTTGAGGTGTGACCTGGGAACTGACCTGTACCTCTGGGGTTCGTCATGTACTTCCTTGAGGTTGAGGTGTGACCTGGGAACTGACCTGTACCTCTGGGGTTCGTCATGTACTTCCCTGAGGTTGAGGTGTGACCTGGGAACTGACCTGTACCTCTGGGGTTCGTCATGTACTTCCCTGAGGTTGAGGTGTGACCTGGGAACTGACCTGTACCTCTGGGGTTCGTCATGTACTTCCCTGAGGTTGAGGTGTGACCTGGGAACTGACCTGTACCTCTGGGGTTCGTCATGTACTTCCCTGAGGTTGAGGTGTGACCTGGGAACTGACCTGTGCCTCTGGGGTTCGGTCTCCAGGTCGTCTGTGGGGGGGGGGGGGTTGGACCTGTCTACTTGCGGCTTGACAATGTCCACTTGCGGTTCACTAGTGTTCATTCGCGGCTCACTATTGTGTACCGGCGGCTTAGTACTGACCGCCTGCGGTACACTAGTGTCTTCCTGCGGCTCACTATTGTCTGTCTACCTGCGGCTCAGTCTTCCCCACCTGCGGCACATTAGTGTCCACTTGCGGTTCATTTATTGTCTACCTGCGTCTCAGTCTTCCCCACCTGCGGCACACTAGTGTTCACTTGCGGCTCACTCCTGTCTACCTGCGGCTCAGCCTTCCCCGCCTGCGGCACACGTAGGTTGAGCCGGTGTTCCACATAACTGGTCATCCAGCCATGGTGTCAGACGGGCACAAGGGAGACTTTCCAGCCCCTCACACTGGCTGGTTCCAGGTGAGGGGAGGACCCAGCACATGAACACCCACCTGACGCAGACGATGTCGTGGTGTGGTGGCTCCTCCTCCTCCTCCTCCTCCTGACGCAGGCCGCCACTGGCCTGAAATGGAAGACCATTGCGTCTACACCCGACTCAAGGTGTAGGTAGGTAACTCATTTAGGAGAATATCTTGCTTACACTGGTGACCCAGCTTCTGGTAATGGGTGTCACGACCTCCCCTGGGAGGGAGGAGGGAACACGCGGGGGCGCCTCCAGGCTGGGACACAGACACACACACACACACACACACACACACACACACACACAGAGCCAGGGGTGACGTCTGAGACAGAGGTGTTGCTGAGCCAGACACACACCCCCTCACTGCTGCCACCATCACCTCCACACCGTCCCATCATGTACGACCAACACCATCCAATAACGGGAAGACGAATATTCCTCAGCGTTGTCTGTCATGATGAATATTTGGTAACGGGAAGACGAATATTCCTCAGTGTCGTCTGTTATGATGAATATTTGGTCACGGGAAGACGAATATTCCTCAGCGTTGTCTGTCATGATGAATATTTGGTAACGGGAAGACGAATATTCCTCAGTGTCGTCTGTTATGATGAATATTTGGTCACGGGAAGACGAATATTCCTCAGTGTCGTCTGTTATGATATATATTTGGTAACGGGAAGACGAATATTCCTCAGTGTCGTGTTATGAATATTTGGTAACGGGAAGACGAATATTCTTCAGTGTTGTCTATTATGATGAATATTTGGTAACGGGAAGACGAATATTCCTCAGTGTCGTCTAGAACGATGAATACTTGGTAACGGGAAGATAAATATTCCCGTGTTGTCTGTAACGATGAATACTTGGTAACGGGAAAATAAATATTCCTTAGGGTTGTCTATAATGATGAATACTAGGCAACGGGAAGACAAATATTCCTGTGTCGTCTCTAATGATGAATACCTGGTAACGGGAAGATAAATATTCCCGGGTTGTCTATAACGATGAATACTTGGTAACGGGAAGGCGAATATTCCTCAGTGTTGTCTATAACGATGAATACTTGGTAACGGGAAGACGAATATTCCTCAGGGTCGTCTATAACGACTAATATTTGGTAACGGGAAGACGAATATTCCTCAGTGTTGTCTATAACAATGAATACTTGGTAACGGGAAAACGAATATTCCTGTGTTGTCTATAACGATGAATAATTGGTAACGGGAAGATGAATATTCCTCAGTGCCCGGGGCTCTGTAATGGTAACATGAATATTCCTGGTCGTGTTCAGTAACGGTCCATTACTTGGTAACGGTAGACTGAGTATTCCCAGCATCATCAGTAACGACAGAGTCTTGGTAATGGGAGAACGAAGACTCCTCAGCGGTTCTGCTAACGATTCATTAACGACTCTTGAACGACCCTTACCACGGTCTCAGGCGACCTAACGACCCTAGCCATCACGCGTCACAAACCACTCTCGCTCATTTCGTAACAAACGTGACATCGCTATGTGACATAATGTCTATGTCTCTCTCTCTCTATTATCTATTTCATCTCATACAACTTATACATTCCTCTATGTATCTATCGAGACTATCTATCAAGCTTTCCACCCGCCTCATTTGGTCACATATGATCGCCTCTCTAAAGTATTCAAAGTCTTTCATCTTAGATGATTTGTAAGGATCAAACTCTTTAAAGGATCAAACTCTTTAAAGGATCAAACTCTTCAAAGAATCAAACTCTTCAAAGGATCAAACTCTTTAAAGGATCAAACTCCTTAAAGGATCAAACTCTTTAAAGGATCAAACTCTTTAAAGGATCAAACTCTTTAAAGGACCAAACTCTTTAAAGGATCATACTCTTTAAAGGATCAAACTCTTTAAAGGATTAAACTCTTTAAAGGATCAAACTCTTCAAAGGATGAAACTCTTTAAAGGATCAAACTCCTTAAAGGATCAAACTCTTTAAAGGATCAAACTCTTCAAAGAATCAAACTCTTCAAAGGATCAAACTCTTTAAAGGATCAAACTCCTTAAAGGATCAAACTCTTTAAAGGATCAAACTCTTTAAAGGATCAAACTCTTTAAAGGACCAAACTCTTTAAAGGATCATACTCTTTAAAGGATCAAACTCTTTAAAGGATTAAACTCTTTAAAGGATCAAACTCTTCAAAGGATGAAACTCTTTAAAGGATCAAACTCCTTAAAGGATCAAACACTTTAAAGGATCAAACTCTTTAAAGGATCAAACTCTTTAAAGGATCAAACTCTTCAAAGGATCAAACTCTTTAAAGGATCAAACTCTTCAAAGGATGAAACTCTTTAAAGGATCAAACTCCTTAAAGGATCAAACTCTTCAAAGAATCAAACTCTTCAAAGGATCAAACTCTTTAAAGGATCAAACTCTTTAAAGGATCAAACTCTTTAAAGGATCAAACTCTTCAAAGGATCAAACTCTTTAAAGGATCAAACTCTTCAAAGGATGAAACTCTTTAAAGGATCAAACTCCTTAAAGGATCAAACTCTTTAAAGGATCAAACTCTTTAAAGGATCAAACTCTTTAAAGGATCAAACTCTTCAAAGGATCAAACTCTTTAAAGGATCAAACTCTTTAAAGGATCAAACTCTTTAAAGGATCAAACTCTTTAAAGGATCAAACTCTTCAAAGGATCAAACTCTTTAAAGGATCAAACTCTTCAAAGGATGAAACTCTTTAAAGGATCAAACTCCTTAAAGGATCAAACTCTTTAAAGGATCAAACTCTTTAAAGGATCAAACTCTTTAAAGGATCAAACTCTTCAAAGGATCAAACTCTTTAAAGGATCAAACTCTTTAAAGGATCAAACTCTTTAAAAAGAACAGAAACGCCAGTCTTTTCACCTTCGGGGACAACAGTGTTGTGGTTCTTATAACCTGATGGCAAATCCTGGCGTACACACACACACACACTCAGTCCTCCATCAGCCCAGCCCAGAGGAAGGTAGTGCGGGAGGAGGTACAAAGCTGGGTTTGTCTTCCCGCGTGACGTCTGAGTTCATCAGAGGGTAATATCCTCCGTGATCGAGTCTCCACGATTGCCTTATAAGTTAACCAGAGCCAATCAACGAACGTGGTGCAAGATCTAACTCAAAATGTGGTGAGGATCTGGCGCCATCACCAGACCACACATGACACGTCATAGATGAACACTCATCACTCATAATGATACTCATCACTCATAATGATACACTATCACTCATAATGACACTCATCACTCATAATGATACACTATCACTCATAATGACACTCATCACTCATAATGACACTCATCACTCATAATGATACACTATCACTCATAATGACACTCATCACTCATAATGACACTCATCACTCATAATGATACTCATCACTCATAATGATACACTATCACTCATAATGACACTCATCACTCATAATGATACACTATCACTCATAATGACACTCATCACTCATAATGACACTCATCACTCATAATGATACACTATCACTCATAATGACACTCATCACTCATAATGACACTCATCACTCATAATGACACTCATCACTCATAATGATACACTATCACTCATAATGACACTCATCACTCATAATGACACTCATCACTCATAATGATACACTATCACTCATAATGATACACTATCACTCATAATGACACTCATCACTCATAATGATACTCATCACTCATAATGATACTCATCACTCATAATGACACTCATCACTCATAATGATACACTATCACTCATAATGATACACTATCACTCATAATGACACTCATCACTCATAATGATACTCATCACTCATAATGACACTCATCACTCATAATGACACTCATCACTCATAATGATAAACCATCACTCATAATGATACACCATCACTCATAATGATATTCATAACTCATATTGATATTTATCACTTATAATGACACTCATCACTCAATGATATTCATCACTCACAATGACACATCACTCATAATAACACATCATTCATAATAACACTCATCACTCATAATGACACTCATCACTCATAATGACACTCATCACTCATAATGACACTCATCACTCACAATGACACATCACTCATAATAACACATCATTCATAATAACACTCATCACTCATAATTATATTCATCACTCACAATGACACTCATCACTCAGGCTAACACAGTCACGGTATCATCACCACGTACACAACACCCACCAAGTCACCAGCATCACCACGTACACAACCCCCACTACCAGTCACCAGCATCACCACGTACACAACACCCACTACCAGTCACCAGCATCACCACGTACACAACACCCACTACCAGTCACCAGCATCACCACGTACACAACACCCACTACCAGTCACCAGCATCACCACGTTCACAACACCCACTACCAGTCACCAGCATCACCACGTACACAACATCCACTAACAGTCACCAGCATCACCACGTACACAACATCCACTACCAGTCACCAGCATCACCAAGTACACAACATCCACTACCAGTCACCAGCATCACCACGTACACAACACCCACTAACAGTCACCAGCATCACCACGTACACAACACCCACTACCAGTCACCAGCATCACCACGTTCACAACACCCACTACCAGTCACCAGCATCACCATTATGGTCAACACTGACGCCAAGTTGCTCCAGACCTCACAGGACGGGTCGTCCCTCACAGCTGGCTGGCCAGATGTTTTCTGACCACTCGATTTGTGGCGAGATGAAGCAGGAGAGATGAGGACCCTCACGCCACTCACTCCCCAGGAGGAGGAGGAGGAGGAGGAGGCTGGGGAAGACGTCGAAATCAGGAACCCACAGTCAGCAAGAGTCTGGGTGATCACATGATCAGCACTCTCTCTCTCTCTCACACACACACACACACACACACACACACACACACACAAATATATATATATATATATATATATATATATATATATATATATTGGAAAGGATCACAATTTTGCGCGTAATCAAGGTATTCCTATGAGTTCACGGGGAAAATGAAACATAATAAGTTCCCATGTGCACTTTCGTGTAATAATCACATCATCAGGGAAGACACAATCGCATGTTTACCAAATGGCGTCCTAGCTTCGTCTCTTCGATGTATATCAACTGACTTATATTTCTCTCTTGTGTCTCCCCTGATGATGTGATTATTACACGAAAGTGCACTTGGGAACTTACCGTGTTTCATTTTCCCTGTGGACTCATTGGAATATATATATATATATATATATATATATATATATATATATATATATATATATATATATATATATATATATATATATATATATACATATATATATATATATATATATATGGGAGCGGGGGGCTGGAAATCCTCCCCTTCCGGTTAGAATTTTCCAAAAGTAGGAACAATGAGGTGGGCCACGTGAGGATATTCCCTCTAAGGCTTACTCCTCTGTTCTTAATAATACCTCGCTAACGCGGGATAAGATGCTTTCTATCTGGGTTATGGGCGCTGTTTCAGTTGTGGTCGCCGTGGTCACTGGGCTAGTGGCTGCCCAGACAGATGGTAATAGCTTTGATACTTAAACTCCAGTCGTCATAAATGGTGACGCTAATACACTTTTTTTTTTTTTTACTGTGCTACACTGTGAACATTATATATATATATATATATATATATATATATATATATATATATATATATATATATATATATATATATATATATATATTATCCCTGGGGATAGGGGAGAAAGAATACTTCCCACGTATTCCCTGCGTGTCGTAGAAGGCGACTAAAAGGGGAGGGAGCGGGTGGCTGGAAATCCTCCCCTTTCTTGTTTTTTTTTTTAATTTTCCAAAAGAAGGAACAGAGAAGGGGGTCAGGTGAGGATATTCCCTCTAAGGCCCAGTTCTCTGTTCTTAACGCTACCTCGCTAACGCGGGAAATGGCAAATAGTATGAAAAAAAAAAAAAAAAAAAAAACATATATATATATATATATATATATATATATATATATATATATATATATATATATATATATATGAAGTGTTTTAGATATCTGGGAGTGGATCTGTCAGCGGATGGAACCATGGAAGCGGAAGTGGATCATAGGGTGGGGGAGGGGGCGAAAATTTTGGGAGCCTTGAAAAATGTGTGGAAGTCGAGAACATTATCCCGGAAAGCAAAAATGGGTATGTTTGAAGGAATAGTAGTTCCAACAACGTTGTATGGTTGCGAGGCGTGGGCTATGGATAGAGTTGTGCGCAGGAGGATGGATGTGCTGGAAATGAGATGTTTGAGGACAATGTGTGGTGTGAGGTGGTTTGATCGAGTAAGTAACGTAAGGGTGAGAGAGATGTGTGGAAATAAAAAGAGCGTGGTTGAGAGAGCAGAAGAGGGTGTTTTGAAATGGTTTGGGCACATGGAGAGAATGAGTGAGGAAAGATTGACCAAGAGGATATATGTGTCGGAGGTGGAGGGAACGAGGAGAAGAGGGAGACCAAATTGGAGGTGGAAAGATGGAGTGAAAAGGATTTTGTGTGATCGGGGCCTGAACATGCAGGAGGGTGAAAGGAGGGCAAGGAATAGAGTGAATTGGAGCGATGTGGTATACAGGGGTTGACGTGCTGTCAGTGGATTGAATCAAGGCATGTGAAGCGTCCGGGGTAAACCATGGAAAGCTGTGTAGGTATGTATATTTGCGTGTGTGGACGTGTGTATGTACATGTGTATGGGGGGGGGGTTGGGCCATTTCTTTCGTCTGTTTCCTTGCGCTACCTCGCTAACGCGGGAGACAGCGACAAAGTAAAAAAAAAAAAAAAAAAAAAAAAAAAAATATACATATACATATATATTTATATATATATATATATATATATATATATATATATATATATATATATATATATATATATATATCAATCATACTCAGTCGCTGTCTCCCGCGTTAGCGAGGTAGCGCCAGGAAACAGACCCATCCACTCAATACACACATGCATACATACACGCACATACACGTATATGTATATTAAATATAGATATGAATATCAACATATACATATATACATACATATACATATATACACATGTACATATTCATACTTGCTCGCCATTACCCATTCTCGGCGCTACCCCACCACACAGGAAACAGCGTCGCCACTGGTGTAGACCCCGTTGCTCATGGATGCGAGATGAAGGGTAATTACTTGTAATCGAATAGTCATTTCCCTATTAGAGGCGATCAAAGCCGAGCGGTTAGCGTTTCCAATTACTACGCAAAAGGTCCTGGGTTCGAGTCCTGGTTGTTGGAGGGTATTATGTGTTCTATGAAAGTGCGCTTTCATATATACTATATTCGCGTGTGTATATATATATATATATATATATATATATATATATATATATATATATATATATATACTTGCTCGCCTTTATCCATTCCGGCGCCACCCAGCCCCACAGGAAACAGCATCGCCAACCATTGCGTACGCATGGTAGCGCCAGAAAACATACGATATATATATATATATATATATATATATATATATATATATATATATATATATATATATATATATATATATTTCTTTCATACTATTCGCCATTTCCCGCGTTAGCGAGGTAGCGTTAAGAACAGAGGGGGGGCCTTTGAGGGAATATCCTCACCTGGCCCCCTTTTCTGTTCCTTCTTTTGGAAAAAAAAAAGAATGAATAAGGGCAGACAGTATGAATTATGTACATGTGTATATATGTATATGTCGGTGTGTGTGTATATATATATATATATATATATATATATATATATATTATTATTTTTTTTTTATTATACTTTGTCGCTGTCTCCCGCGTTTGCGAGGTAGCGCAAGGAAACAGACGAAAGAAATGGCCCAACCCCCCCCCATACACATGTATATACATACGTCCACACACGCAAATATACATACCTACACAGCTTTCCATGGTTTACCCCAGACGCTTCACATGCCCTGCTTCAATCCACTGACAGCACGTCAACCCCGGTATACCACATCGCTCCAATTCACTCTATTCCTTGCCCTCCTTTCACCCTCCTGCATGCTCAGGCCCCGATCACACAAAATCTTTTTCACTCCATCTTTCCACCTCCAATTTGGTCTCCCTCTTCTCCTTGTTCCCTCCACCTCCGACACATATATCCTCTTGGTCAATCTTTCCTCACTCATCCTCTCCATGTGCCCAAACCACTTCAAAACACCCTCTTCTGCTCTCTCAACCACGCTCTTTTTATTTCCACACATCTCTCTTACCCTTACGTTACTCACTCGATCAAACCACCTCACACCACACATTGTCCTCAAACATCTCATTTCCAGCACATCCATCCTCCTGCGCACAACTCTATCCATAGCCCACGCCTCGCAACCATACAACATTGTTGGAACCACTATTCCTTCAAACATACCCATTTTTGCTTTCCGAGATAATGTTCTCGACTTCCACACATTCTTCAAGGCCCCCAGGATTATCGCCCCCTCCCCCACCCTATGATCCACTTCCGCTTCCATGGTTCCATCCGCTGCCAGATCCACTCCCAGATATCTAAAACACTTCACTTCCTCCAGTTTTTCTCCATTCAAACTCACCTCCCAATTGACTTGACCCTCAACCCTACTGTACCTAATAACCTTGCTCTTATTCACATTTACTCTTAACTTTCTTCTTTCACACACTTTTCCAAACTCAGTCACCAGCTTCTGCAGTTTCTCACATGAATCAGCCACCAGCGCTGTATCATCAGCGAACAACAACTGACTCACTTCCCAAGCTCTCTCATCCCCAACAGACTTCATACTTGCCCCTCTTTCCAAAACTCTTGCATTTACCTCCCTAACAACCCCATCCATAAACAAATTAAACAACCATGGAGACATCACACACCCCTGCCGCAAACCTACATTCACTGAGAACCAATCACTTTCCTCTCTTCCTACACGTACACATGCCTTACATCCTCGATAAAAACTTTTCACTGCTTCTAACAACTTTCCTCCCACACCATATATTCTTAATACCTTCCACAGAGCATCTCTATCAACTCTATCATATGCCTTCTCCAGATCCATAAATGCTACATACAAATCCATTTGCTTTTCTAGGTATTTCTCACATACATTCTTCAAAGCAAACACCTGATCCACACATCCTCTACCACTTCTGAAACCACACTGCTCTTCCCCAATCTGATGCTCTGTACATGCCTTCACCCTCTCAATCAATACCCTCCCATATAATTTACCAGGAATACTCAACAAACTTATACCTCTGTAATTTGAGCACTCACTCTTATCCCCTTTGCCTTTGTACAATGGCACTATGCACGCATTCCGCCAATCCTCAGGCACCTCACCATGAGTCATACATACATTAAATAACCTTACCAACCAGTCAACAATACAGTCACCCCCTTTTTTAATAAATTCCACTGCAATACCATCCAAACCTGCTGCCTTGCCGGCTTTCATCTTCCGCAAAGCTTTCACTACCTCTTCTCTGTTTACCAAATCATTTTCCCTAACCCTCTCACTTTGCACACCACCTCGACCAAAACACCCTATATCTGCCACTCTATCATCAAACACATTCAACAAACCTTCAAAATACTCACTCCATCTCCTTCTCACATCACCACTACTTGTTATCACCTCCCCACTTGCGCCCTTCACCGAAGTTCCCATTTGCTCCCTTGTCTTACGCACTTTATTTACCTCCTTCTAGAACATCTTTTTATTCTCCCTAAAATTTAATGATACTCTCTCACCCCAACTCTCATTTGCCCTTTTTTTCACCTCTTGCACCTTTCTCTTGACCTCCTGTCTCTTTCTTTTATACATCTCCCACTCAATTGCATTTTTTCCCTGCAAAAATCGTCCAAATGCCTCTCTCTTCTCTTTCACTAATACTCTTACTTCTTCATCCCACCACTCACTACCCTTTCTAATCAACCCACCTCCCACTCTTCTCATGCCACAAGCATCTTTTGCGCAATCCATCACTGATTCCCTAAATACATCCCATTCCTCCCCCACTCCCCTTACTTCCATTGTTCTCACCTTTTTCCATTCTGTACTCAGTCTCTCCTGGTACTTCCTCACACAGGTCTCCTTCTCAAGCTCACTTACTCTCACCACCCTCTTCACCCCAACATTCACTCTTCTTTTCTGAAAACCCATACAAATCTTCACCTTAGCCTCCACAAGATAATGATCAGACATCCCTCCAGTTGCACCTCTCAGCACATTAACATCCAAAAGTCTCTCATTCGCACGCCTGTCAATTAACACGTAATCCAATAACGCTCTCTGGCCATCTCTCCTACTTACATAAGTATACTTATGTATATCTCGCTTTTTAAACCAGGTATTCCCAATCATCAGTCCTTTTTCAGCACATAAATCTACAAGCTCTTCACCATTTCCATTTACAACACTGAACACCCCATGTATACCAATTATTCCCTCAACTGCCACATTACTCACCTTTGCATTCAAATCACCCATCACCATGACCCGGTCTCGTGCATCAAAACCACTAACACACTCATTCAGCTGCTCCCAAAACACTTGCCTCTCTTGATCTTTCTTCTCATGCCCAGGTGCATATGCACCAATAATTACCCACCTCTCTCCATCAACTTTCAGTTTTACCCATATTAATCGAGAATTTACTTTCTTACACTCTATCACATACTCCCACAACTCCTGTTTCAGGAGTATTGCTACTCCTTCCCTTGCTCTTGTCCTCTCACTAACCCCTGACTTTACTCCCCAGACATTCCCAAACCACTCTTCCCCTTTGCCCTTGAGCTTCGTTTCACTCAGAGCCAAAACATCCAGGTTCCTTTCCTCAAACATACTACCTATCTCTCCTTTTTTCACATCTTGGTTTCATCCACACACATTTAGGCACCCCACTCTGAGCCTTCGAGGAGGATGAGCACTCCCCGCGTGACTCCTTCTTCTGTTTCCCATTTTAGAAAGTTAATACAAGGAGGGGAGGATTTCTGGCCCCCCGCTCCCGTCCCCTCTAGTCGCTTTCTACGACATGCGAGGAATACGTGGGAAGTATTCTTTCACCCCTATCCCCAGGGATAATATACATATATATATACATATACACATACACACACATACACATACATACGCACATATACACACACACACACATACATATATATACATATGAGAAATGTAAGAAACAATTTAGAAAACTGAAACTTCTAGTTTGAAATGAATGAAAAACAGAATGTCACATAATGGTTCAACCTCTGGCTATGGAAAAAAGGAAATGTATAATTTATTTACACAAACGTCAATGGCAGTTCTCATCAATTTAACCACTGTATCAATAAGCTTCAATGTCTAAGCTACATTTTTCTCCAATTTCACTATTTTCCTTCACATTTTCAATTGTGTCTGAAGGTTCTACTTCAAGAGTGATTGTTTTTCCAGTAAGGGTATATATATATATATATATATATATATATATATATATATATATATATATATATATATATATACATTGATATGTATAGGTATGTATATGTGCGTGTGTGGACGTGTATGTATATACATGTGTATGTGGGTGGGTTGGGCCATTCTTTCGTCTGTTTCTTTGCGCTTCCTCGCTAACGCGGGAGACAGCGACTAAGTATAATAATAATAAATATATATATATATATATATATATATATATATATATATATATATATATATATATATATATATATATATATTATTGATTTATCTTCTACGTATATGCAATAGACGTGTCTGAGTAGATCGAGCATAATAACATTACTACAACTGGTTCTCGTGGGCGTGAGGAGGCGCTCCACCTACCCTGCTCCAACCTGTCCTCGTTCACTTCGCTCCGACTGACTCTGCTCCCAGTTATCTATCTGTCGGTCTTAACACTCGAGTCCCTTCCTTAGATCCTCTCTCTCTCTCTCTCTCTCTCTCTCTCTCTCTCTCTCTCTCTCTCTCTCTCTCTCTCTCCTTGCCGTATCACCACCTACCCTCGCACCTCAGCTTTCTTCCTCAACATTCGACCATTCACCTCCGTCCTGTTTACTGTTACGGTCCACTTATGTGAGGGCTCTCCACTCCTCCCTAACCCTTCCACGAAGCCCATGTCAAGACATCATCAAATATCACCATCTGAACTCGTACACAGGACCAGTATATGACGTCATGATAGGCTCCCAGCGCCTTGTGAACATTACCCTCCACCAACAACACTTCACGTCATCATCGCTTCCCAAACATGTGAAGATTCCCCCGTTCAAACACGGGTCCCCAGTACGTGTGATAGTATCCTTCGTAAATACTCCTTCAGGCATTTAAGAAATGCCGGCATACGACTTCAAACAGCCACACACGGTGCTTGGAAACCTCCCTTCCACCAGTGAACTGGCTCATCTGCTGCCTAGCACCATCACTGGCACCCTACAATTGTTTACAAACATAAGCTAAATCGTTCAGTGGTGTCACTCAGCGATCCAGCCTACACCCATGCTCGTGGAGTGGTGTCACCAAGGAACCCGCCTAGACCTAGGTTCGTGGAGTGGTGTCACCCAGAGACATGCCTAGACCCATGCTAGTGGAGTGGTGTCACCCAGGAACCCGCCTAGACCCAGGTTCGTGGAGTGGTGTCGTCCAGGGACCTGCCTAGACCCATGCTTGTGGAGTGGTGTCACTTAGGGACCCATTTAAACCCCGGCTCATGCAGTGGTGTCACCCAGGGACCAACCAGGACCCCGGCTCGTGCAGCGGTGTCACTCAGGCACCTAAGACCCCGGCTTTAATTCTCAAGCATTTTGGAACCGAGGGTAAAAGCGAGAATGATTATGGTGTGCGTGAGGAAGCATTTCTTCTCAAAATTTTCCAGAACTCTGAATCTCAAAAGAGAAAACGAAGAAAATTTGAATTTCCGAATGCAGTTTACTGCATGATTAATGCACGATATGCAATTATTCTGCACTGGGAAATGAAAGAAATCACACACAAGAAGAAAACTGGAAGTGAAACTGCATGGCATGTGTGTGTGTGTGTGTGTGTGTGTGTGTGTGTGTAATTACCAATTTGTACTGTACGGGGAGGGGGGTTTAACACTCTAGGGGCCCCCCCATCTCTTGGTTCTATCTCTACTGTCGCACAACGTTAATTTCTATATACTGTCTACATCAGCCATGTCTTCAGCCACTGCATTCCATTCATCCATCAATCGTACCATGGAAATACTTCTTCATATTTCTTCATAACAAGTTTCTTGCTTACTATCGTGTTATATCCTCAAGTTGCTCCATCCCTACATGCCTCGTAGAACCATTCACTGTCTATGCCATCGATCTATTAAAAAAAAATATGATCAAGCTACCCCTCACTCTTCTCTCTTCCTCTCTGGGCAAATTCAAGGCCTCAATTTTTTTTCCCCATAACTCAGGTCTTAATTCAAGTACCATCTTTAATTTTCACTCCTCTTAAAATCTTTTCTATCCCCTATTAATGCTTCTTCAAGCACGGTGACCAAACACGAGAAGCATATTATGGTTTTGGTATAATCTTTGATGTGAACAGTTTGCTGGATATTCCCTTATCCATAAACCTGTAAACAGCTTAAGTATTCGCCAGCGGACAGTTGGCCTCCTTAACTATATTCTCTTGATGTGGTATTCTGGCGATAGGTTAGGCACAATGAGGTCGACTCCCACGATCTTCTCACTCACAGATTACTGCAGCTTATTGTCTGCCAGATGATAATCATGTCCAGGTCCTCTTTCACGGTGACCCATCCTCAATACATCTACTTGAGCTGACCTTTCTCAAACATGGGTCACACTAACTCTGAAGTCTGTCAAGGTTTCCTCCTTTCTTCATGCAATCCTCCAGGCTTTTTCACTTTCCTCATGACCTGAGCATCATCTGCAAACACATTCAGGTAGGAGTCCATATATTTTGGTAAGTCATTCACACAGATCAAGAAGAAGAGCGGTTCCACAGAGACACCCTGCAGTACTTCATTGATGAGTTCAACCCATTATGAGTGGGGCTCCTCTGACGTGTGGACTGTGTTTCCTTCCTCCATGATAACCAAACCATCGAAGGAGTCTAACCTTTCCTCCTGCCTGAGGATCCATCGTCATGATAAACCTCCCATGTGAGACAGTGTCAAACGCTTTCTAGTATTCCAAATATAGACATTTCACCAAGCCTTCTCTTTCTTTGTCTAAATCGAAGCTCACTCTCTCATATGAATCTTAAGAGTTTCGTTACATCAACACAGACAGATCTCTCTCTCACGTAAGCAGTTCCTCCATTGTAGGAAGCCATCCATCCAATACTTGATCATGTTTTCTAGTACTTGGCACATCTCTCTCCTCAGGGGAGACCAGTCAGCAGTTTAGCGTCTCCACCCGGTCCCCCTCTTCTTTTTTAAAGACAAGTGTGACATTTGTCCCCTTCCACTCGACCTTTCTCCAGCGACACCTTGAACAGTAAACTGTCTGGCCAGTGTGTGTGGACACATCTTCAACACGGATAGAGAAATCTCATCATCAGACCCACAAGGCACGGGTCTTTACTCGATGAATCACAGCTTTCTAAGACCTCCTCCCCATTGCGTCCCACTGGTGTTGGAGCTATGGTTTCTTCCACTGGGAAAATATGTGTGAACTTGTCCTTCAGTTCCTCGTATATCCTGACATCAACATCTTATGCAACTCTTCCCTCCGAACACCTCAGTCTTATAAGCTGTTCTCTCAATGAATATTGATCCCTGATTACCTTATGAGGTGTTCTCTCAATGAATATTGATCCCTGATTACCTTATGAGCTGTTCTCTCAATCAATATTGATCCCTGATTACCTTATGAAAAAGTCTTAGCTTTTCTCCCGCCATATTTACAAATATTCTTTTCAAAGTTTCTTTGTTCCTCTTTGTCTTCAGCTGTTGTATTTGTTTCTTGCTCTCTCATACCTTTCATATTCTGTCTGGCTGGGGTTCCGCCCTTACTTTCGTCACGGCACATCATTAAACTCCTTCATTTTACAACACAATGCACCACACCACACCAACACCTCTCCTAACCTGCCATCTGTATGTGAGGCCAGAGTCACTCATGATCCTGTTACTTTACTGTATATTTCACGTCACTTTACATCACAATGCCTGGTTCCTGAACTCCATTGTCATTTTTGTGTTACCAGAGAAATAGTGTGTGTGTGTGTGTGTGTGTGTGTGTGTGTGTGTGTGTGTGTGTGTAAGAGATCTTCCTCCTCCAATTTGAGACTCTGCCTAACTATGGGTGTTCCTCTGTGTTTGGTAGCAAACAGACAGGCGAACCGTGTGCAAATAGACAGGTGATGTCCCTCCAAACAGACAGGGAATCCTCCTAATAGATGGGCAATACTCCTCTAAAGGGACAGACTATCGGAACTCCTCCAAAGAGGCAGGCGATCTCCTCCCCCCCAAAAAAGGCGGTGGAACCAGGGCAGCGCCCTCCTCCCGCAGGTGGCCGTCTTGAGAACTGTCTCCACATATCAAGGCTCCTCACCCACCACCACCTCCTCCCTTCCTCCAGCAGTCCACCTCTCCCTCCCTGCCTTCCTCCCCGCCTGTGGCCACACGACTCGCCCCAGCCGGGCAGGTCAGGTCGGCCACTACACACGCCACTCAGGACAACATACATCATCACCTCACCTCACCTCCACCACACACGCCACTCAGGACAACATACATCATCACCTCACCTCACCTCCACCACACACGCCACTCAGGACAACATACATCATCACCTCACCTCACCTCCACCACACACGCCACTCAGGGCAACATACATCATCACCTCACCTCACCTCCACCACACACGCCACTCAGGGCAACATACATCATCACCTCACCTCACCTCCACCACACACGCCACTCAGGGCAACATACATCATCACCTCACCTCACCTCCACCACACACGCCACTCAGGGCAACATACATCATCACCTCACCTCACCTCCACCACACACGCCACTCAGGACAACATACATCATCACCTCACCTCACCTCCACCACACACGCCACTCAGGGCAACATACATCATCACCTCACCTCACCTCCACCACACACGCCACTCAGGACAACATACATCATCACCTCACCTCACCTCCACCACATACGCCACTCAGGACAACATACATCATCACCTCACCTCACCTCCACCACACACGCCACTCAGGACAACATACATCATCACCTCACCTCACCTCCACCACACACGCCACTCAGGACAACATACATCATCACCACACCTCACCTCCACCACACACGCTACTCAGGACAACATATATCATCACCACACCTCACCTCCACCACACACGCCACTCAGGACAACATACATCATCACCACACCTCACCTCCACCACACACGCCACTCAGGACAACATACATCATCACCACACCTCACCTCCACCACACACGCCACACAGGACAACATACATCATCACCTCACCTCACCTCCACCACACACGCCACTCAGGACAACATACATCATCACCTCACCTCACCTCCACCACACACGCCACTCAGGACAACATACATCATCACCACACCTCACCTTCACCACACACGCCACTCAGGACAACATACATCATCACCTCACCTCACCTCCACCACACACGCCACTCAGGACAACATACATCATCACCACACCTCACCTTCACCACACACGCCACTCAGGACAACATACATCATCACCACACCTCACCTCCACCACACAAGCCACTCAGGGCAACATACATCATCACCTCACCTCACCTCCACCACACACGCCACTCAGGACAACATACATCATCACCTCACCTCACCTCCACCACACACGCCACTCAGGACAACATACATCATCACCTCACCTCACCTTCACCACACACGCCACTCAGGACAACATACATCATCACCACACCTCACCTCCACCACACACGCCACTCAGGGCAACATACATCATCACCTCACCTCACCTCCACCACACACGCCACTCAGGGCAACATACATCATCACCTCACCTCACCTCCACCACACACGCCACTCAGGACAACATGCATCATCACCTCACCTCACCTCCACCACACACGCCACTTAGGACAACATACATCATCACCACACCTCACCTCCACCACACACGCCACTCAGGGCAACATACATCATCACCTCACCTCACCCCCACCACACACGCCACTCAGGACAACATACATCATCACCTCACCTCACCTCCACCACACACGCCACTTAGGACAACATACATCATCACCTCACCTCACCTCCACCACACACGCCACTCAGGACAACATACATCATCACCTCAGCTCACTCCACCTTCTTCATTATGTTGTCATCAAACCTTCTGTATCTTTCTCTCTTTCTTGTCTTCATTTCTTGATCTTACTACAATATCAAATTCTTTTCCTATTACGATTCGATTTAGCATGGCACAAAAGGGAAGCCAGGGGCAAAGTGAGATAAGGAGAGAGAGAGAGAGAGAGAGAGAGAGAGAGAGAGAGAGAGAGAGAGAGAGAGAGAGAGAGAGAGAGAACTCTAAGGATAGGAGTCCTTGAAGGCAAATGGCGTCATAGCTACGTCTCTTCTTTGTATATCAACTGACTTATATTTCTCTCTTGTGTCTCCTCTGATGATGTGATTATTACACGAAAGTGCACTTGGCAATTTATCGTGTTTCATTTTCCCCGTTGACTCATAGGAATATATATATATATATATATATATATATATATTTGTATGTAGCATTTATGGATCTGGAGAAGGCATATGATAGAGTTGATAGAGATGCTCTGTGGAAGGTATTAAGAATATATGGTGTGGGAGGCAAGTTGTTAGAAGCAGTGAAAAGTTTTTATCGAGGATGTAAGGCATGTGTACGTGTAGGAAGAGAGGAAAGTGATTGGTTCTCAGTGAATGTAGGTTTGCGGCAGGGGTGTGTGATGTCTCCATGGTTGTTTAATTTGTTTATGGATGGGGTTGTTAGGGAGGTAAATGCAAGAGTTTTGGAAAGAGGGGCAAGTATGAAGTCTGTTGGGGATGAGAGAGCTTGGGAAGTGAGTCAGTTGTTGTTCGCTGATGATACAGCGCTGGTGGCGGATTCATGTGAGAAACTGCAGAAGCTGGTGACGGAGTTTGGTAAAGTGTGTGGAAGAAGAAAGTTAAGAGTAAATGTCAATAAGAGCAAGGTTATTAGGTACAGTAGGGTTGAGGGTCAAGTCAATTGGGAGGTGAGTTTGAATGGTGAGAGGCTGGAGGAAGTGAAGTGTTTTAGATATCTGGGAGTGGATCTGTCAGCGGATGGAACCATGGAAGCGGAAGTGGATCATAGGGTGGGGGAGGGGGCGAAAATTTTGGGAGCCTTGAAAAATGTGTGGAAGTCGAGAACATTATCCCGGAAAGCAAAAATGGGTATGTTTGAAGGAATAGTAGTTCCAACAATGTTGTATGGTTGCGAGGCGTGGGCTATGGATAGAGTTGTGCGCAGGAGGATGGATGTGCTGGAAATGAGATGTTTGAGGACAATGTGTGGTGTGAGGTGGTTTGATCGAGTAAGCAACGTAAGGGTAAGAGAGATGTGTGGAAATAAAAAGAGCGTGGTTGAGAGAGCAGAAGAGGGTGTTTTGAAATGGTTTGGGCACATGGAGAGAATGAGTGAGGAAAGATTGACCAAGAGGATATATGTGTCGGAGGTGGAGGGAACGAGGAGAAGAGGGAGACCAAATTGGAGGTGGAAAGATGGAGTGAAAAGGATTTTGTGTGATCGGGGCCTGAACATGCAGGAGGGTGAAAGGAGGGCAAGGAATAGAGTGAATTGGAGCGATGTGGTATACAGGGGTTGACGTGCTGTCAGTGGATTGAATCAAGGCATGTGAAGCGTCTGGGGTAAACCATGGAAGGCTGTGTAGGTATGTATATTTGCGTGTGTGGACGTGTGTATGTACATGTGTATGGGGGGGGTTGGGCCATTTCTTTCGTCTGTTTCCTTGCGCTACCTCGCAAACGCGGGAGACAGCGACAAAGTATAAAAAAAAAAAAAAAAAAAAAAATATATATATATATATATATATATATATATATATATATATATATATATATCCTAAACAGATAATCACACAGTGTCACAGTATCACTAATGGAGAGTGATCTTGCATTTATGTTTTCAAAATAAGCATTTTACTGGCAAGAGATAAACAGCTCTTTTCCACTTGTATTCATTAATATGTTCTAAAATTTCACATTTGTTAATTAGAATCCACACAGTAGAACTCTGTGCTTTTGTCTTCCTTATTACTACAGAAGAGACAATGAAATAATCACCAGAGCTAGGATAAAAATTCCTTTATATGTGGATCTGTTAAACTATATCCCCAAGGTATTAAGCAGCGCTATGATGAAAGTTTGTACCAGTATATCCAGATCTCTAACAAGGAAATATATATATATATATATATATATATATATATATATATATATATATATATATATATATATATATATATATATAGGGAGAATAAAAAGATGTTCTGGAAGGAGGTAAATAAAGTGCGTAAGACAAAGGAGCAAATGGGAACTTCAGTGAAGGGCGCAAATGGGGAGGTGATAACAAGTAGTGGTGATGTGAGAAGGAGATGGAGTGAGTATTTTGAAGGTTTGTTGAATGTGCTTGATGATAGAGTGGCAGATATAGGGTGTTTTGGTCGAGGTGGTGTGCAAAGTGAGAGGGTTAGGGAAAATGATTTGGTAAACAGAGAAGAGGCAGTAAAAGCTTTGCGGAAGATGAAAGCCGGCAAGGCAGCAGGTTTGGATGGTATTGCAGTGGAATTTATTAAAAAAGGGGGTGACTGTATTGCTGACTGGTTGGTAAGGTTATCTAATGTATGTATGACTCATGGTGAGGTGCCTGAGGATTGGCGGAATGCGTGCATAGTGCCATTGTACAAAGGCAAAGGGGATAAGAGTGAGTGCTCAAATTACAGAGGTATAAGTTTGTTGAGTATTCCTGGTAAATTATATGGGAGGATATTGATTGAGAGGGTGAAGGCATGTACAGAGCATCAGATTGGGGAAGAGCAGTGTGGTTTCAGAAGTGGTAGAGGATGTGTGGATCAGGTGTTTGCTTTGAAGAATGTATGTGAGAAATACTTAGAAAAGCAAATGGATTTGTATGTAGCATTTATGGATCTGGAGAAGGCATATGATAGAGTTGATAGAGATGCTCTGTGGAAGGTATTAAGAATATATGGTGTGGGAGGCAAGTTGTTAGAAGCAGTGAAAAGTTTTTATCGAGGATGTAAGGCATGTGTACGTGTAGGAAGAGAGGAAAGTGATTGGTTCTCAGTGAATGTAGGTTTGTGGCAGGGGTGTGTGATGTCTCCATGGTTGTTTAATTTGTTTATGGATGGGGTTGTTAGGGAGGTGAATGCAAGAGTTTTGGAAAGAGGGGCAAGTATGAAGTCTGTTGGGGATGAGAGAGCTTGGGAAGTGAGTCAGTTGTTGTTCGCTGATGATACAGCGCTGGTGGCTGATTCATGTGAGAAACTGCAGAAGCTGGTGACTGAGTTTGGTAAAGTGTGTGGAAGAAGAAAGTTAAGAGTAAATGTGAATAAGAGCAAGGTTATTAGGTACAGTAGGGTTGAGGGTCAAGTCAATTGGGAGGTGAGTTTGAATGGAGAAAAACTGGAGGAAGTGAAGTGTTTTAGATATTTGGGAGTGGATGTGGCAGCGGATGGAACCATGGAAGCGGAAGTGGATCATAGGGTGGGGGAGGGGGCGAAAATTCTGGGAGCCTTGAAGAATGTGTGGAAGTCGAGAACATTATCTCGGAAAGCAAAAATGGGTATGTTTGAAGGAATAGTGGTTCCAACAATGTTGTATGGTTGCGAGGCGTGGGCTATGGATAGAGTTGTGCGCAGGAGGATGGATGTGCTGGAAATGAGATGTTTGAGGACAATGTGTGGTGTGAGGTGGTTTGATCGAGTAAGTAACGTAAGGGTAAGAGAGATGTGTGGAAATAAAAAGAGCGTTGTTGAGAGAGCAGAAGAGGGTGTTTTGAAATGGTTCGGGCACATGGAGAGAATGAGTGAGGAAAGATTGACCAAGAGAATATATGTGTCGGAGGTGGAGGGAACGAGGAGAAGAGGGAGACCAAATTGGAGGTGGAAAGATGGAGTGAAAAAGATTTTGTGTGATCGGGGCCTGAGCATGCAGGAGGGTGAAAGGAGGGCAAGGAATAGAGTGAATTGGAGCGATGTGGTATACCGTGGTTGACGTGCTGTCAGTGGATTGAATCAAGGCATGTGAAGCGTCTGGGGTAAACCATGGAAATCTGTGTAGGTATGTATATTTGCGTGTGTGGACGTATGTATATACATGTGTATGGGGGTGGGTTGGGCCATTTCTTTCGTCTGTTTCCTTGCGCTACCTCGCAAACGCGGGAGACAGCGACAAAGCAAAAAAAAAAATGAAAAAAAAAAATATATATATATATATATATATATATATATATATATATATATATATATATATATATATATATAAATAATCATATATAAAAAACAGAGTTACAGAATCAGAACAGAGTCAAATGTACGAGCAACCTAGAGCCAGGCCAGGCCAGGCTCACATAAACAACAAACACGAGCTAAAAGCTACAGTGTGAGGGAGGCTAACTCAGATGAGCAAGGAAGTAAATAAACACGACAATCCTACCTAACACGACTGTCTTGATGTAAACAGAAAAAACAACGACGCACATGTATCAAAATGTGAATATATATATATATATATATATATATATATATATATATATATATATATATATATATATATATAATATGCATTTTTTTTTTATACATATTTGCCATTTCCCGCGTTAGCGAGGAAGCGTTAAGAACAGAGGACTGAGCTTAAGAGGGAATATCCTCACTTGGTCCCCTTCTCTGTTCCTTCTTTTGAAAAATTAAAAAAACCGAGAGGGGAGGATTTCCAGCCCCGCGCTCCCTTCCCTTTTAGTCGCCTTCTACGACACGCAGGGAATACGTGGGAAGTATTCTTTCTCCCCTATCCCCAGGGAATATATATATATATATATATATATATATATATATATATATATATATATATATATATATATATATATATATCACGTCAAATAAATAAGTATAAACACACAATAGGGAGAACATATGGTTGAAGAAATATGCAGTGGGGAGATTAAGTGATGGAGGGGATGTATAGTGGGGAGAGTACGTGGTAAGAGGGATATATGGCTGGGAGATTACATGGTGGGAGAGATATATGATGGGGAGAGGAAGTGCCGGATGGAATAATAGAGTGGGGAGAGTACGTGATGAGCGGGATAAACCATCAGGCTCTCAAGCCGATGGGGAGTGTGGACACTTGTGGGGAGGAGACAGACGACAGAAGAGTCTGAGGGAAGAATAAACAGTGAGAGAGTAGACAGGTGACGGGGGGTAGAGACGGAGGTGAGTCAGACAGGGATGAGTAATGTCGGTGAGTGAGAAGGTGATAATAATGTTGACCATCCGGGAGAGCTGACGCGTCCGTCTACCTCACTTCGCTAAGATCACCTCAGAGAAGTACATGTCTATTTACTACGGTCATGGAAACCGATGATGAGGCAGGCAAGGGAGGCAGTGGTAGGAAGGAAGGAAAGGAAAGAAGGAAGGAAGGAAGAAAGGAAGGAAGGGGATCGCTGCCAGGGCTGGCTCAGCTCTCCTGAAAAATCGACCAAAATCTGGATGGGAAGCGAGACCCCCAGCGAGCGACGCTGGAGGATAACATTAATAACATGAAGTGGTTTCTGTCTCCACGAACGTACGTACCGGCCTGGAGGAGACTCTGCTTTAAGCCTGGACTACAGACTGGACTAACCGTTTTACATTTATCATACGGCCCGGTAAATGAAGGTCAGAGGTCAAACCCGTAAACAACAGACACAGGTTGCGTCTGATCGTCACTAGGATGACGTCCATGTGGCAACACTCACCGTCATCCACCAGGCTGACCGTCATCACCAGGTGGGTCCATGACGTCGCCCTCCTGCAGGAGAAGACCTGGCCTGGGCTACGTGCTAACTGAAGCTTCCTACAGTGTCTGTTGGGCAGCACGGAAGCCTCTGTCCCCCACCGTGTGGCCGCCGGAGATACGAATCTTTAGTTTTTATCCGAAGGAAAAAGATATTTTGGCAGTGAGTCCTCGCGGGTGGACGTAGCAGCTCAAACATGGATGAAACTGTCTACAATGACAAGAAAATTAGGGTATCAACCTATAGATACGACGCCACATACATCATGCACACGATTGTAGGATCCTTACGTATGTTGGCGTGACCTGTGACCTGACCCTCAAGCCATAGTACCCTAAACTTCGCACCGCTGTGCTCAACAGGTTAACGCTAATTTCGGTTTTTGCGTAAATTGAATTATTGAGATGAATATAAACAAATGCACCATAATCAACAACCTACGTTGTCTCTCTCTCTCTCTCTCTCTCTCTCTCTCTCTCTCTCTCTCTATATATATATATATATATATATATATATATATATATATATATATATATATATATATATATATATATATATATATGAGTCCACGGGGAAAATGAAACACGAAAAGTTCCCAAGTGCACTTTCGTGTAATAATCACATCATCAGGGGAGACACAAAAGAGAAATATAACAGTCACTTGATATACATCGAAGAGACGAAGCTAGGACGCTTCCTATTAAGAATATATGGTGTGGGAGGCAAGTTGTTAGAAGCAGTGAAAAGTTTTTATCGAGGATGTAAGGCATGTGTACGTGTAGGAAGAGAGGAAAGTGATTGGTTCTCAGTGAATGTAGGTTTGCGGCAGGGGTGTGTGATGTCACCATGGTTGTTTAATTTGTTTATGGATGGGGTTGTTAGGGAGGTGAATGCAAGAGTTTTGGAAAGAGGGGCAAGTATGAAGTCTGTTGGGGATGAGAGAGCTTGGGAAGTGAGTCAGTTGTTGTTCGCTGATGATACAGCGCTAGTGGCTGATTCATGTGAGAAACTGCAGAAGCTGGTGATTGAGTTTGGTAAAGTGTGTGAAAGAAGAAAGTTAAGAGTAAATGTGAATAAGAGCAAGGTTATTAGGTACAGTAGGGTTGAGGGTCAAGTCAATTGGGAGGTAAGTTTGAATGGAGAAAAACTGGAGGAAGTAAAGTGTTTTAGATATCTGGGAGTGGATCTGGCAGCGGATGGGACCATGGAAGCGGAAGTGGATCATAGGGTGGAGGAGTGGGCGAAAATTCTGGGAGCCTTGAAGAATGTGTGGAAGTCGAGAACATTATCTCGGAAAGCAAAAATGGGTATGTTTGAAGGAATAGTGGTTCCAACAATGTTGTATGGTTGCGAGGCGTGGGCTATGGATAGAGTTGTGCGCAGGAGGATGGATGTGCTGGAAATGAGATGTTTGAGGACAATGTGTGGTGTGAGGTGGTTTGATCGAGTAAGTAACGTAAGGGTAAGAGAGATGTGTGGAAATAAAAAGAGCGTGGTTGAGAGAGCAGAAGAGGGTGTTTTGAAATGGTTTGGGCACATGGAGAGAATGAGTGAGGAAAGATTGACCAAGAGAATATATGTGTCGGAGGTGGAGGGAACGAGGAGAAGTGGGAGACCAAATTGGAGATGGAAAGATGAGTGAAAAAGATTTTGTGTGATCGGGGCCTGAACATGCAGGAGGGTGAGAGGAGGGCAAGGAATAGAGTGAACTGGATCGATGTGGTATACCGGGGTTGACGTGCTGTCAGTGGATTGAATCAGGGCATGTGAAGCGTCTGGGGTAAACCATGGAAAGCTGTGTAGGTATGTATATTTGCGTGTGTGGACGTGTATGTATATACATGTGTATGGGGGTGGGTTGGGCCATTTCTTTCGTCTGTTTCCTTGAGCTACCTCGCAAACGCGGGAGACAGCGACAAAGCAAAAAAAAAAAAAAAAAAATAAAAAAAAAATATGGAACCATGGAAGCGGAAGTGGATCATAGGGTGGGGGAGGGGGCGAAAGTTCTGGGAGCCTTGAAGAATGTGTGGAAGTCGAGGACATTATCTCGGAAAGCAAAAATGGGTATGTTTGAAGGAATAGTGGTTCCAACAATGTTGTATGGTTGCGAGGCGTGGGCTATGGATAGAGTTGTGCGCAGGAGGATGGATGTGCTGGAAATGAGATGTTTGAGGACAATGTGTGGTGTGACGTGGTTTGATCGAGTAAGTAACGTAAGGGTAAGAGAGATGTGTGGAAATAAAAAGAGCGTGGTTGAGAGAGCAGAAGAGGGTGTTTTGAAATGGTTTGGGCACATGGAGAGAATGAGTGAGGAAAGATTGACCAAGAGGATATATGTGTCGGAGGTGGAGGGAAAGACGAGAAGAGGGAGACCAAATTGGAGTGGAAAGATGAAGTGAAAAAGATTTTGTGTGATCGGGGCCTGAACATGCAGGAGGGTGAAAGGAGGGCAAGGAATAGAGTGAATTGGAGCGATGTGGTATACCGGGGTTGACGTGCTGTCAGTGGATTGAATCAGGGCATGTGAAGCGTCTGGGGTAAACCATGGAAAGCTGTGTAGGTATGTATATTTGCGTGTGTGGACGTATGTATATACATGTGTATGGGGGTGGGTTGGGCCATTTTCTTTCGTCTGTTTCCTTGCGCTACCTCGCAAACGCGGGAGACAGCGACAAAGCAAAAAAAAAAAAAAAATATATATATATATATATATATATATATATATAAATATATATATATATATATATATATATATATATATATATATATATATATATATATATATTTGTATATATTTGTATGGGTTTTCAGAAAAGAAGAGTGAATGTTGGGGTGAAGAGGGTGGTGAGAGTAAGTGAGCTTGAGAAGGAGACCTGTGTGAGGAAGTACCAGAATGGAAAAAGGTGAGAACAATGGAAGTAAGGGGAGTGGGGGAGGAATGGGATGTATTTAGGGAATCAGTGATGGATTGCGCAAAAGATGCTTGTGGCATGAGAAGAGTGGGAGGTGGGTTGATTAGAAAGGGTAGTGAGTGGTGGGATGAAGAAGTAAGAGTATTAGTGAAAGAGAAGAGAGAGGCATTTGGACGATTTTTGCAGGGAAAAAATGCAATTGAGTGGGAGATGTATAAAAGAAAGAGACAGGAGGTCAAGAGAAAGGTGCAAGAGGTGAAAAAAAGGGCAAATGAGAGTTGGGGTGAGAGAGTATCATTAAATTTTAGGGAGAATAAAAAGATGTTCTGGAAGGAGGTAAATAAAGTGCGTAAGACAAGGGAGCAAATGGGAACTTCAGTGAAGGGCGCAAATGGGGAGGTGATAACAAGTAGTGGTGATGTGAGAAGGAGCATGGAGTGAGTATTTTGAAGGTTTGTTGAATGTGTTTGATGATAGAGTGGCAGATATAGGGTGTTTTGGTCGAGGTGGTGTGCAAAGTGAGAGGGTTAGGGAAAATGATTTGGTAAACAGAGAAGAGGTAGTGAAAGCTTTGCGGAAGATGAAAGCCGGCAAGGCAGCAGGTTTGGATGGTATTGCAGTGGAATTTATTAAAAAAGGGGGTGACTGTATTGTTGACTGGTTGGTAAGGTTATTTAATGTATGTATGACTCATGGTGAGGTGCCTGAGGATTGGCGGAATGCGTGCATAGTGCCATTGTACAAAGGCAAAGGGGATAAGAGTGAGTGCTCAAATTACAGAGGTATAAGTTTGTTGAGTATTCCTGGTAAATTATATGGGAGGGTATTGATTGAGAGGGTGAAGGCATGTACAGAGCATCAGATTGGGGAAGAGCAGTGTGGTTTCAGAAGTGGTAGAGGATGTGTGGATCAGGTGTTTGCTTTGAAGAATGTATGTGAGAAATACTTAGAAAAGCAAATGGATTTGTATGTAGCATTTATGGATCTGGAGAAGGCATATGATAGAGTTGATAGAGATGCTCTGTGGAAGGTATTAAGAATATATGGTGTGGGAGGAAAGTTGTTAGAAGCAGTGAAAAGTTTTTATCGAGGATGTAAGGCATGTGTACGTGTAGGAAGAGAGGAAAGTGATTGGTTCTCAGTGAATGTAGGTTTGCGGCAGGGGTGTGTGATGTCTCCATGGTTGTTTAATTTGTTTATGGATGGGGTTGTTAGGGAGGTAAATGCAAGAGTTTTGGAAAGAGGGGCAAGTATGAAGTCTGTTGGGGATGAGAGAGCTTGGGAAGTGAGTCAGTTGTTGTTCGCTGATGACACAGCGCTGGTGGCTGATTCATGTGTGAAACTGCAGAAGCTGGTGACTGAGTTTGGTAAAGTGTGTGGAAGAAGAAAGTTAAGAGTAAATGTGAATAAGAGCAAGGTTATTAGGTACAGTAGGGTTGAGGGTCAAGTCAATTGGGAGGTGAGTTTGAATGGAGAAAAACTGGAGGAAGTGAAGTGTTTTAGATATCTGGGAGTGGATCTGGCAGCGGATGGAACCATGGAAGCGGAAGTGGATCATAGGGTGGGGGAGGGGGCGAAAATTCTGGGGGCCTTGAAGAATGTGTGGAAGTCGAGAACATTATCTCGGAAAGCAAAAATGGGTATGTTTGAAGGAATAGTGGTTCCAACAATGTTGTATGGTTGCGAGGCGTGGGCTATGGATAGAGTTGTGCGCAGGAGGATGGATGTGCTGGAAATGAGATGTTTGAGGACAATGTGTGGTGTGAGGTGGTTTGATCGAGTGAGTAACGTAAGGGTAAGAGAGATGTGTGGAAATAAAAAGAGCGTGGTTGAGAGAGCAGAAGAGGGTGTTTTGAAGTGGTTTGGGCACATGGAGAGGATGAGTGAGGAAAGATTGACCAAGAGGATATATGTGTCGGAGGTGGAGGGAACAAGGAGAAGAGGGAGACCAAATTGGAGGTGGAAAGATGGAGTGAAAAAGATTTTGTGTGATCGGGGCCTGAACATGCAGGAGGGTGAAAGGAGGGCAAGGAATAGAGTGAATTGGAGCGATGTGGTATACCGGGGTTGACGTGCTGTCAGTGGATTGAAGCAGGGCATGTGAAGCGTCTGGGGTAAACCATGGAAAGCTGTGTAGGTATGTATATTTGCGTGTGTGGACGTATGTATATACATGTGTATGGGGGGGGTTGGGCCATTTCTTTCGTCTGTTTCCTTGCGCTACCTCGCAAACGCGGGAGACAGCGACAAAGTATAAAAATATATATATATATATATATATATATATATATATATATATATATATATATATATATATATATATATATATATATATATATATATATTCTTCCGGTTCTATAGTCATCTAAACTGCAGATAGTATATGAAAGTTTAAACTGATTAAAGTTACATTACGTGTTAGAGAGGGATTGTACCACAGTGGCGTCGGTGTAAGTGCGAGGCACACATTCCGTCCGTGGTGGCCTGAGCGGCGACGGTGGCCGCTGGGCCCCGCCCGCCAGACCACACGGCGCCCGCTGCTGCCAACCTCTCCTGGTACAAGTGATTTTAAGTATTTATAGACGAACATAGCCGGGTTCCAGGTACATATTTTGCCGTCCATTATGGGAGGCTCGTGTACAGTAATGTACGATATCTTGGGTTGGTGGAGGTGGTGACGTCAGGCAGCTGCGTTTAGTGGTTGTGTTGGAGATGGTGGTGATTGTCGAGGTGAAAGTTGTTGTACTGATGGTGATTGTGGTGGTGAAGGTGACGATAGCGGGTTTGGTGATGGTGATGTTGGTGGCTGTGGTGGTGATGGTAGTGGTTGTGGTGATGGTGATGATGATGATGATGGTTGTGGTGGTGATGGTAGTGGTTGTGGTGATGGTGATGATGATGATGAGATGGTTGTGGTGGTGATGGTAGTGGTTGTGGTGATGGTGATGATGATGATGATGATGGTTGTGGTGGTGATGGTAGTGGTTGTGGTGATGGTGATGATGATGATGATGATGGTTGTGGTGGTGATGGTAGTGGTTGTGGTGATGTGATGATGATGATGATGGTTGTGGTGGTGATGGTAGTGGTTGTGGTGATGGTGATGATGATGATGATGGTTGTGGTGGTGATGGTAGTGGTTGTGGTGATGGTGATGATGATGATGATGGTTGTGGTGGTGATGGTAGTGGTTGTGGTGATGGTGTGATGATGATGATGATGGTTGTGGTGGTGATGGTAGTGGTTGTGGTGATGGTGATGATGATGATGATGGTTGTGGTGGTGATGGTAGTGGTTGTGGTGATGGTGATGATGATGATGATGGTTGTGGTGGTGATGGTAGTGGTTGTGGTGATGGTGATGATGATGATGATGGTTGTGGTGGTGATGGTAGTGGTTGTGGTGATGATGATGATGATGATGGTTGTGGTGGTGATGGTAGTGGTTGTGGTGATGGTGGTGATGATGATGATGGTTGTGGTGGTGATGGTAGTGGTTGTGGTGATGGTGGTGATGATGATGGTTGTGGTGGTGATGGTTGGTATGTGTGTTGTGTGGTTGTGGTGGTGATGGTAGTGGTGTGGTGATGGTGATGATGGTGTGGTTGTGGTTGTGATGGTAGTGGTTGTGGTGGTGATGGTGGGTTGTGGTGGTGATGTAGTGGTGTGGTTTGGTGGTGATGGTAGTGGGTTGTGGTGGTGATGGTGTGGTTGTGGGGTGATGGTGATGATGTGTGTGGTTGTGGTGGTGATGTAGTGGTTGTGGTGATGATGATGAGTGTTGTGGTGTGATGGAGTGGATGTGGATGAGGTATGATGGTGTGATGGAGTGGTGGTGTGGTGTGGTGATGGTGAGGTGATGATGGTGATGGTTGTGATGGTGTGGTGTGGTTGTGGTGATGATGATGTGATGATGGTTGTGGTGTGGATGGTAGTGGTTGTGGTGATGGTGATGGTGTGGTGGTGTGGTAGTGGTGTGGGTGTGGTGATGGTGGGTTGTGGTGGTGTGGATGATGATGATGATGGTTGTGGTGGTGATGGTAGTGGTTGTTATGGTGTGATGATGATGATGATGGTTGTGGTGGTGATGGTAGTGGTTGTGGTGGTGATGATGATGATGATGATGGTTGTGGTGGTGATGGTAGTGGTGGTGGTGATGGTGATGATGATGATGATGATGATGGTTGTGGTGGTGATGGTAGTGGTGGTGGTGATGGTGATGATGATGATGATGATGGTTGTGGTGGTGATGGTAGTGGTTGTGGTGATGGTGATGATGATGATGATGATGATGATGGTTGTGGTGGTGATGGTAGTGGTTGTGGTGATGGTGATGATGATGATGATGGTTGTGGTGGTGATGGTAGTGGTTGTGGTGATGGTGGTGATGATGATGA
>NC_092232.1:36207656-36212656 GCF_036320965.1 Panulirus ornatus
GATGATGATGGTTGTGGTGGTGATGGTAGTGGTTGCGGTGATGGTGATGATGATGATGATGATGATGGTTGTGGTGGTGATGGTAGTGGTTGTGGTGATGGTGATGATGATGATGATGATGAATATGGTTGTGGTGGTGATGGTAGTGGTTGTGGTGATGGTGATGATGATGATGATGATGATGATGGTTGTGGTGGTGATGGTAGTGGTTGTGGTGATGGTGGTGATGATGATGATGATGATGATGATGATGGTTGTGGTGGTGATGGTGTAGTTGTGGTGATGGTGATGATGATGGAGGTGTTTCCCTCACAGCTGGGTAACCTCAGACCTACGTCATACACTTGCCTAGAACGTGAACTTCTCATTGTTTTTCAGTTTGCCTCACAGTAAGCAGAGTTCCCCCACCACAACGCTCCCTCCACCACAACGCTCCCTCCACCACAACGCTCCCTCCACCACAACGCTCCCTCCCTCCACTTAGCTGCTCACGTTGTCTTACACTGACACAAGTAGTGTACATCATGACATGCTCCTAGTGAAACCGAGTTGCCTCTTGTTGAAGTCCAGCATTGCTAAGTGACGTGTGTGTGTGTGTGTGCGTGTGTGTGTGTGTGTGTGTGTGTGTGTGTGTGTGTGTGTGTGTGTGTGTGAGTGAGTGTGTGTGTGTGTGTCTGTGTGACATATCAAACCACAAAAGAAAGAAAAAACATTGTGGATATCAGAAATCCATGAGTGTTAAGGTCATTTTCGTACAACGTCACATATTTTCTTCTGGTACATCGTATTCTCTTAAAACCACACATGTCTTCTCACAAAGCTATTCCAACTATTCAAAGTGTAATGGCGATATGTGAAGTATTCCTGTACCTTCCTATTACAGTAGGAAGGACTGTACCAGTCAGGTCGAAACATCCCAGTCATCAAAAGGCTACGTACGTTACCTTCATAAAGTGGAGCAACTGTTTCTATAATTAAGATTCTTAATTTGACTTGCATGAGCGACATTATACCAAAACCTGAAATGAGAAAATATGAAACCCCTTCCCTTACCTCTTCCATATTAATGAAGGTTGTATTATGACAGTGAGAACATGAGAGGACACACACACACACACACGAACACACACACACACGCCCCCGTGGCGTCCTGGTTGGGGTAATAGTCCACGAATCGCACGAGCCAGGGTTCGAGTCGCGTACAGGAGAGCCGCCTCACAACATAGTTATCTGTTGATCCTCACGTTTGGGCCAGGATGATATATGGATGATATATATATATATATATATATATATATATATATATATATATATATATATGGTAAAGTGTGTGGAAGAAGAAAGTTAAGAGTAAATGTGAATAAGAGCAAGGTTATTAGGTACAGTAGGGTTGAGGGTCAAGTCAATTGGGAGGTGAGTTTGAATGGTGAAAAACTGGAGGAAGTGAAGTGTTTTAGATATCTGGGAGTGGATCTGTCAGCGGATGGAACCATGGAAGCGGAAGTGGATCATAGGGTGGGGGAGGGGGCGAAAATTTTGGGAGCCTTGAAAAATGTGTGGAAGTCGAGAACATTATCCCGGAAAGCAAAAATGGGTATGTTTGAAGGATTAGTAGTTCCAACAATGTTGTATGGTTGCGAGGCGTGGGCTATGGATAGAGTTGTGCGCAGGAGGATGGATGTGCTGGAAATGAGATGTTTGAGGATAATGTGTGGTGTGAGGTGGTTTGATCGAGTAAGTAACGTAAGGGTAAGAGAGATGTGTGGAAATAAAAAGAGCGTGGTTGAGAGAGCAGAAGAGGGTGTTTTAAAATGGTTTGGGCACATGGAGAGAATGAGTGAGGAAAGATTGACCAAGAGGATATATGTGTCGGAGGTGGAGGGAACGAGGAGAAGAGGGAGACCAAATTGGAGGTGGAAAGATGGAGTGAAAAAGATTTTGTGTGATCGGGGCCTGAACATGCAGGAGGGTGAAAGGAGGGCAAGGAATAGAGTGAATTGGAGCGATGTGGTATACAGGGGTTGACGTGCTGTCAGTGGATTGAATCAAGGCATGTGAAGCGTCCGGGGTAAACCATGGAAAGCTGTGTAGGTATGTATATTTGTGTGTGTGGACGTGTGTATGTACATGTGTATGGGGGGGGTTGGGCCATTTCTTTCGTCTGTTTCCTTGCGCTACCTCGCAAACGCGGGAGACAGCGACAAAGTATAAAAAAAAAAAAAAAAAAAAAAAAAATATATATATATATATATATATATATATATATATATATATATATATATATATATATATATATATATATATATTCTGAAGAGGCTGGATGACGCTAGGACAAAGGGTGGTTGAGAGTGAGAAGTGACTTGAGAGTGAGGGAGAGGGAAGGAGGAGTCTGGCTAGAGTGTCAGTAGGAACGTGAGGCAGCATTTTACTAGCAGCAGATTTGTGGACCTCAGACACAAGTGATGGAAATAGATTCACCACTGAAACTTAAAATCATATATATATATATATATATATATATATATATATATATATATATATATATATATATATATATATATATATATATATATATTCATTCATATACTTATTTATTATACTTTGTCGCTGTCTCCCGCGTTAGCGAGAGAGCACAAGAAAACAGACGAAAGAATGACCCAACACACCCACATACACATGTATATACATACACGTCCACACACGCAAATATACATACCTATACATCTCAACGTATACATACATACATATATATATATATATATATATATATATATATATATATATATATATATATATATATATACACACACAGACATATACATATATACACATGTACATAATTCATACTGTCTGCCTTTATTCATTCCCATCGCCACCCCGCCACACGTGAAATAACAACCCCCTCCCCCTCATGTGCGCGAGGTAGCGCTAGGAAAAGACAACAAAGGCCACATTCGTTCACACTCAGTCTCTAGCTGTCATGTGATAATGCACCGAAACCACAGCTCCCTTTCCACATCCATGCCCTACAGAACTTTCCATGGTTTACCCTAGACGCTTCACATGCCCTGGTTCAATCCATTGAGAGCACGTTGACCCCGGTATACCACATCGTTCAATTCACTCTGTTCCTTGCACCCCTTTCCCCCTCCTGCATGTTCAGGCCCCGATCACTCAGAATCTTTTTCACTCCATCTTTCCACCTCCAATTTGGTCTCCCACTTCTCGCTCCCTTTACCTGTGACACATATATCCTCTTTCTCAATCTTTCTTCACTCATTCTGTCCATGTAACCAAACCACTTCAATACACCGTCTTCTGCTCTCTCAACCATACTCTTTTTATTACCACACACCTCTCTTACCCTTTCATTACTTACGCGATCAAACCACCTGACACCACATATTGTTCTCAAACATCTCATTTCCAGTACATCCACCCTCCGCACAACTCTATCAATGGCCACACCTCACAACCATACAACATTGTTGGAACCACTATTCCTTCAAACATACCAATTTTTGCTTTCCGAGATAATGTTCTCGACTTCCACACATTTTTCAACGCTCCCAGGACTTTCGCTCCCTCCCCAACCCTATGATTCACTTCCGCTTCCATGGTTCCATCCGCTTCCAAATCCATTCCCAGATATCTAAAACACTTCACTTACTCCAGTTTTTCTCCATTCAAACTTACCTCCCAACTGACTTGTCCCTCAACCCTACTGTACCTAATAACCTTGCTCTTATTCACATTTACTCTCACCTTTCTTCTATCACACACTTTACCAACTCAGTCACCATCTTCTGCAGTTTCTCATCCGAATCAGCCACCAGCGATGTATCATCAGCGAACAACAACTGACTCACTTCCCAAGCTCTCGCATCCACAAAAGACTGCATCCTTGCCCCTCTTTCCAAAACCCTTGCATTCACCTCCCTAACAACCCCATCCATAAACAAATTAAACAACCATGGAGACATCACACACCCCTGCCGCAAACCCTGCCGTCCTCGATAAAAACTTTTCACTGCTTCTAACAACTTGCCTCCCACACCATATATTCTTAATACCTTCCACAGAGCATCTCTATCAACTCTATCATATGCCTTCTCCAGATCCATAAATGCTACATACAGATCCATTTGCTTTTCTAAGTATTTCTCACATACATTCTTCAAAGCAAACACCTGATCCACACATCCTCTACCACTTCTGAAACCACACTGCTCTTCCCCAATCTGATGCTCTGTACATGCCTTCACCCTCTCAATCAATACCCTCCCATATAATTTCCCAGGAATACTCAGCAAACTTATACCTCTGTAATTTGAGCACTCACTTTTATCCCCTTTGCCTTTGTACAATGGCACTATGCAAGCATTCCGCCAATCCTCAGGCACCTCCCCACGAGTCATACATACATTAAAAAACCTTACCAACCAGTTAACAATACAGTCACCCCTTTTTTTTGCAATACCATCCAAACCCGCTGCCTTGCCGGCTTTCATCTTCCGCAAAGCTTTTACTATCTCTTCTCTGTTTACTGTTTATGTATGTATATATATATATATATATATATATATATATATATATATATATATATATATATATATATATATATATATATATATATCTTTCTCTCTGCTGTTCTCCACCCATCGTTATCTCCTGCCTCACTCTTGCTCTTCATTAGTCTTCCTCTTCCTTGACTTCCACATCCTTCATTCTTTCTTAAATTTCACCGTTTTCTCACTTCCTCACATCCGCCATACTCCTCTTCCCATTTTCTCCACCGCTTCTAATTCTCCCTCTTTACCTCCCTTTTCAACCTGTTTCCTTTTCATCTCATTCTTAATCTTCTCTTGTTGTGGTCAGACCCATCCCTGGAAATAACCACCTCTTCTTGATATAACAATACACCACCGACATTCCTATACTCACTCATAACACGAGAGGAATGAGATGAGGTCGGCATAATGAGGGATGTGAGTTAGGCC
>NC_092232.1:36215156-36230156 GCF_036320965.1 Panulirus ornatus
GGCAAGGCAGCAGGTTTGGATGGTATTGCAGTGGAATTTATTAAAAAAGGGGGTGACTGTATTGTTGACTGGTTGGTAAGGTTATTTAATGTATGTATGACTCATGGTGAGGTGTCTGAGGATTGGCGGAATGCGTGCATAGTGCCATTGTACAAAGGCAAAGGGGATAAGAGTGAGTGCTCAAATTACAGAGGTATAAGTTTGTTGAGTATTCCTGGCAAATTATATGGGAGGGTATTGATTGAGAGGGTGAAGGCATGTACAGAGCATCAGATTGGGGAAGAGCAGTGTGGTTTCAGAAGTGGTAGAGGATGTGTGGATCAGGTGTTTGCTTTGAAGAATGTATGTGAGAAATACTTAGAAAAGCTAATGGATTTGTATGTAGCATTTATGGATCTGGAGAAGGCATATGATAGAGTTGATAGAGATGCTCTGTGGAAGGTATTAAGAATATATGGTGTGGGAGGCAAGTTGTTAGAAGCAGTGAAAAGTTTTTATCGAGGATGTAAGGCATGTGTACGTGTAGGAAGAGAGGAAAGTGATTGGTTCTCAGTGAATGTAGGTTTGCGGCAGGGGTGTGTGATGTCTCCATGGTTGTTTAATTTGTTTATGGATGGGGTTGTTAGGGAGGTGAATGCAAGAGTTTTGGAAAGAGGGGTAAGTATGAAGTCTGTTGGGGATGAGAGAGCTTGGGAAGTGAGTCAGTTGTTGTTCGCTGATGATACAGCGCTGGTGGCTGATTCATGTGAGAAACTGCAGAAGCTGGTGACTGAGTTTGGTAAAGTGTGTGAAAGAAGAAAGTTAAGAGTAAATGTGAATAAGAGCAAGGTTATTAGGTACAGTAGGGTTGAGGGTCAATTCAATTGGGAGGCGAGTTTGAATGGAGAAAAACTGGAGGAAGTGAAGTGTTTTAGATATCTGGGAGTGGATCTGGCAGCGGATGGAACCATGGAAGTGGAAGTGGATCATAGGGTGGGGGAGGGGGCGAAAATTCTGGGAGCCTTGAAGAATGTGTGGAAGTCGAGAACATTATCTCGGAAAGCAAAAATGGGTATGTTTGAAGGAATAGTGGTTCCAACAATGTTGTATGGTTGCGAGGCGTGGACTATGGAAAGAGTTGTGCGCAGGAGGATGGATGTGCTGGAAATGAGATGTTTGAGGACAATGTGTGGTGTGAGGTGGTTTGATCGAGTAAGTAACGTAAGGGTAAGAGAGATGTGTGGAAATAAAAAGAGCGTGGTTGAGAGAGCAGAAGAGGGTGTTTTGAAATGGTTTGGTCACATGGAGAGAATGAGTGAGGAAAGATTGTCCAAGAGGATATATGTGTCGGAGGTGGAGGGAACGAGTAGAAGAGGGAGACCAAATTGGAGGTGGAAAGATGGAGTGAAAAAGATTTTGTGTGATCGGGGCCTGAACATGCAGGAGGGTGAAAGGAGGGCAAAGAATAGAGTGAATTGGAGCGATGTGGTATACCGGGGTTGACGTGCTGTCAGTGGACTGAATCAAGGCATGTGTATGAGGGTGGGTTGGGCCATTTCTTTCGTCTGTTTTCTTGCGCTACCTCGCAAACGCGGGAGACAGCGACAAAAAAAAAAAATATACATATGTCTATATATATATATATATATATATATATATATATATATATATATATATATATATATATATATGTGTGTGTGTGTGTGTGTGTGTGTGTGTGTATTATCCCTGGGGATAGGGGAGAAAGAATACTTCCTACATCTTCCCTGCGTGTCGTAGAGACTGAAAGAGGAAGGAGCCGGGGGGGGGGGGGGGGCAAATCCTCCCCTCCCCTTATAAATTTTCCAAAAGAAGGAACAGAGAAGGGGGCCAAGTGAGGATATTCCCTCTGAGGCTCAGTCCTCTGTTCTTAATGCTACCTCATTAACGCGGGAAACGGCGAATATGTATGAAAAAAAGAAGTGGGAGGGGTGGATGCTATTTACTGCGTGGCGGTGTAGCGACAGGAATGGATGAAGGCAGCAAGTATGAATATGCACATGTGTATATATATGTTTGTGTATGTATATGTATGTATATGCTGATATGTATATGCATGTATACGTACGTGTATGGGCGTTTAGGTATACATATATATATATATATATATATATATATATATATATATATATATATATATATATATATATATATATATATATATATGAGTGGATGAGTGGATGAGTGGATGAAACAGCGATTAATTATAATAAACAGATGTTAATATCATCCACCGAACCATCGTACACTGCCCATTATAGTTGTTAATATCATCCATCGAACCATCGTACACTGCCCATTATAGTTGTACAAATATCTAGAGATAATTTCTTTTTCTCAGGGTTAGGTTATTCCACCAGTATGAGCGACAGCATCTTTATACGTGTCCATAACTCACTGGGCATTACACCAGACGTTTCTCATACACACGAGGCAAACTCAGACGAAAATCAAATACAAGTTAGACGAATGATGACAAAATCTACAATGTATGAGGCAGAGAGGTGAGGCCTGAGCATGTTGTATGGGTCATGGGTGGTAGGTAGCTTATAAGACAGGACAGGTATGAGGTATCAGGGGATGAGGCAGTTCAGAAGATTCAGAAAAAGGTTAGGGTCAGGTCATGTGTCCAAGACTGACTCCCACTGATATACGCTATGTACCTGGAGGGGTCGGTGATGCAGGGGACCCTATGTACCTGGAGGGGTCGGTGATGCAGGGGACCCTCAGTACCTGGAGGGGTCGGTGATGCAGGGGACCCTATGTACCTGGAGGTGTCGGTGATGCAGGGGACCCTATGTACCTGGAGGGGTCAGTGATGCAGGGAACCCTATGTACCTGGAGGGGTCGGTGATGCAGGGGATCCTATGTACCTGGAGGGTCTGGTGATGCAGGGGACCCTATGTACCTGGAGGGGTCGGTGATGCAGGGGACCCTATGTACCTGGAGGGGTCGGTGATGCAGGGGACCCTATGTACCTGGAGGGTCTGGTGATGCAGGGGACCATATGTACCTGGAGGGGTCGGTGATGCAGGAGACCCTATGTACCTGGAGGGTCTGGTGATGCAGGGGACCCTATGTACCTGGAGGGTCTGGTGATGCAGGGGACCCTATGTACCTGGAGGGGTCGGTGATGCAGGGGACCCTATGTACCTGGAGGGGTCGGTGATGCAGGGGACCCTATGTACCTGGAGGGGTCGGTGATGCAGGGGACCCTATGTACCTGGAGGGTCTGGTGATGCAGGGGACCCTATGTACCTGGAGGGGTCGGTGATGCAGGGGACCCTATGTACCTAGAGGGGTCGGTGATACAGGGGACCCTATGTACCTGGAGGGGTCGGTGATACAAGGGACCCTATGTACCTGGAGGGGTCGGTGATGCAGGGGACCCTGTGTACCTGGAGGGGTCGGTGATGCAGGGGACCCTATGTACCTGGAGGGTCTGGTGATGCAGGGGACCCTATGTACCTGGAGGGGTCGGTGATGCAGGGGACCCTGTGTACCTGGAGGGGTCGGTGATGCAGGGGACCCTATGTACCTGGAGGGTCTGGTGATGCAGGGAACCTTATGTACCTGGAGGGGTCGGTGATGCAGGGGACCCTATGTACCTGGAGGGGTCGGTGATGCAGGGGACCCTATGTACCTGGAGGGGTCGGTGATGCAGGGGACCCTATGTACCTGGAGGGTCTGGTGATGCAGGGGACCCTATGTACCTGGAGGGTCTGGTGATGCAGGGGACCCTATGTACCTGGAGGGGTCAGTGATGCAGGGGGACCCTATGTACCTGGAGGGGTCGGTGATGCAGGGGACCCTATGTACCTGGAGGGGTCGGTGATACAGGGGACCCTGTGTACCTGGAGGGGTCGGTGATGCAGGGGACCCTATGTACCTGGAGGGGTCAGTGATGCAGGGGACCCTATGTACCTGGAGGGGTCGGTGTTGCAGGGGACCCTATGTACCTGGAGGGGTCGGTGATGCAGGAGACCCTGTGTACCTGGAGGGGTCGGTGATGCAGGGGACCCTATGTACCTGGAGGGGTCGGTGATGCAGGGGACCCTGTGTACCTGGAGGGGTCGGTGATGCAGGGGACCCTATGTACCTGGAGGGGTCAGTGATGCAGGGGACCCTATGTACCTGGAGGGGTCGGTGTTGCAGGGGACCCTATGTACCTGGAGGGTCTGGTGATGTAGGGGACCCTATGTACCTGGAGGGGTCGGTGATGCAGGGGACCCTATGTACCTGGAGGGGTCGGTGATGCAGGGGACCCTGTGTACCTGGAGGGGTCAGTGATGCAGGGGACCCTGCCATTACATTACACGCGTGTGTTTCTCACGTCATCTGTCGTCATGTTGATAATGGAACGAATTATGTACCATCTCGTTAATATCAAGACAAAATAAAGTTACAGTAACAGATTTTGAGAAAGATTTCATAGATTTTGATAAAAATAATGTTAACACACACACACACACACACACACACACACACACACACACACACACACACAGGACCTAAAACACGACCAGGTCATTTGGTAACTGCCAGTTTCCCCCCCATTGCCTCACAAGTCTTACCTCAACCCCAAGTTCCCCACCGCTCGCACCGTGAACTTGTTTGTGACTCCTTCCATAAAGAGGATGGGCCTCCCCGCTGACGGTGTGTGTGTGTGTGTGTGTGGATTGCTAACCAGTGGTTACAGACGCCCACCACACCAGAGCAGTTGTCTGCTTCAGTTTCCATCACAAAGTTCCCGCTTCGTCTGTTGGGAAGATTCATATGTTCTTCGCAGGTCTCTCAGACGGCGCGAGAGATAAAGTATGACTATCTGTCAAACTGTACCGCGTGCAATTGACAGTTGTCAAGCGACTTTCTGGGCATTCTTCTTGTCCTGTCAACTCCATCTGTCACTTACGAACATTTCTCGAAAAAAAACCTTTTTTTCTTTATAGTTACACCAGCGATACGTCTTCGTTCTTTGAGTTTGTCTTTTCCTTTTTTTTTTTTTCTTACAATTTTGCTTCTCGTATGTTCGTATGTTGTCTCCGTTTGTCTCTTTCTTTATTCCATTTTGTCTGAGTTTTCTGTCTAACTTGCTGACCAGGATAATCTTCAGTTATGTCATTGGAAACGATGACTCTGCTTCCTTAGGGTAAAAAGTTACTCGATCTTTATATATATATATATATATATATATATATATATATATATATATATATATATATATATATATATATATATTTTTTTTTTTTTTTTTCCTTTGTCGCTGTCTCCCGCGTTTGCGAGGTAGCGCAAGGAAACAGACGAAAGAAATGGCCCAACACACCCCCATACACAATGTATATACATACACGTCCACACACGCAAATATACATACCTATACATCTCACTGTACACATATATATACACACACAGACACATACATATATACCCATGCACACAATTCACACTGTCTGTCTTTATTCATTCCCATCGCCACCTCGCCACACATGGAATACCATCCCCCTCCCCCCTCATGTGTGCGAGGTAGCACTAGGAAAAGACAACAAAGGCCCCATTCGTTCACACTCAGTCTCTAGCTGTCATGCAATAATGCCCGAAACCACAGCTCCCTTTCCACATCCAGGCCCCACACAACTTTCCATGGTTTACCCCAGACGCTTCACATGCCCTGATTCAATCCACTGACAGCACGTCAACCCCGGTATACCACATCGATCCAATTCACTCTATTTCTTGCCCGCCTTTCACCCTCCTGCATGTTCAGGACCGCCCCGATCACACAAAATCTTTTTCACTCCATCTTTCCACCTCCAATTTGGTCTCCCACTTCTCCTCGTTCCCTCCACCTCCGACACATATATCCTCTTGGTCAATCTTTCCTCACTCATTCTCTCCATGTGCCCAAACCATTTCAAAACACCCTCTTCTGCTCTCTCAACCACGCTCTTTTTATTTCCACACATCTCTCTTACCCTTACATTACTTACTCGATCAAACCACCTCACACCACACATTGTCCTCAAACATCTCATTTCCAGCACATCCACACTCCTGCGCACAACTCTATCCATAGCCCACGCCTCGCAACCATACAACATTGTTGGAACCACTATTCCTTCAAACATACTCATTTTTGCTTTCCGAGATAATGTTCTCGACTTCCACACATTCTTCAAGGCTCCCAGGATTTTCGCCCCCTCCCCCACCCTATGATTCACTTCCGCTTCCATGGTTCCATCCACTGCCATATCCACTCCCAGATATCTAAAACACTTTACTTCCTCCAGTTTTTCTCCATTCAAACTCACCTCCCAATTGACTTGACCCTCAACCCTACTGTACCTAATAACCTTGCTCTTATTCACATTTACTCTTAGCTTTCTTCTTTCACACGCTTTACCAAACTCAGTCACCAGCTTCTGCAGTTTCTCACATGAATCAGCCACCAGCGCTGTATCATCAGCGAACAACAACTGACTCACTTCCCAAGCTCTCTCATCCACAACAGACTTCATGCTTGCCCCTCTTTCCAAAACTCTTGCATTCACCTCCCTAACAACCCCATCCATAAACAAATTAAACAACCATGGAGACATCACACACCCCTGCCGCAAACCTACATTCACTGAGAACCAATCACTTTCCCCTCTTCCTACACGTACACATGCCTTACAGCCTTGATAAAAACTTTTCACTGCTTCTAAGAACTTGCCTCCCACACCATATATTCTTAATACCTTCCACAGAGCATCTCTATCAACTCTATCATATGCCTTCTCCAGATCCATAAATGCTACATACAGATCCATTTGCTTTTCTAAGTATTTCTCACATACATTCTTCAAAGCAAACACCTGATCCACACATCCTCTACCACTTCTGAAACCACACTGCTCTTCCCCAATCTGATGCTCTGTACATGCCTTCACCCTCTCAATCAACACCCTCCCATATAATTTACCAGGAATACTCAACAAACTTATACCTCTGTAATTTGAGCACTCACTCTTATCCCTATATATATATATATATATATATATATATATATATATATATATATATAGATAGATAGATAGATAGATAGACATATATTCATATATATATATATATATATATATATATATATATATATATATATATATATATATATATATATATATATATATATAGATAGTTAGATAGATAGATAGATAGACATATATTCATATATATATATATATATATATATATATATATATATATATATATATATATATATATATATATATTGTACTTCATTGCCATTTCTCGCGTTAGCGATGTAGCGCCAGGAACAGACGAATAAAAGCCGTATCCGCTCACATTCATTCTCTAGCTTTCATATATGATGCACCGAAATATAGTGTCAGAACAGGACAAGAATCACATGCTTTGTTTAATCTTCTTAAAAATTATGACCATTGTACTGAGTGGTGTACGCTAATTCAATTATTAACTGTAACTCCTTTACCACGAGAAATATCACTGAATCATCTATCATTAAATACACAAAGAAATGTAGCATTAATATCAGTGAAAGTGTACACAAACTTGATAGCTTTGTCGAAGGCAAAATTTGTAAACAGTTCTCCCTCTCCTGTCCACATAATAAAAATTTTATGCCAGGCATGATGCTAGACCCGAACACACCAGCCCGAACACCACCATCCGATAACGCTGGTTCACCAATAGCGTCTTAGCTACGTCTCTTCCTTGTATATCATCTGACTGTTCTACGTCATCTGTCTCATTCTTGTGTCTCCACTGACGATGTGATTATTACACGAAAGTGGACTTGGGAACTTAACGTGTTTCATTTGCCTGTGGATTTATGCATTTAGTAGATCACACACACCACTGTGACCTCCTGCATATATATATATATATATATATATATATATATATATATATATATATATATATATATATATATATATATATATATATATATATATGTGTGTGTGTGTGTGTGTGTGTGTGAAGAGACAGTAGATCTGGAGGTAGACAAACGCCACACATGTTGTACCTGAATCACCATCAGACGGTGTGCTTACCAAACCTTCCTGCAGAAGCACGACGCTTGATCCACCACCACCAACCACATCACGGTGGCCCATACCCTCGCTCCCGCCAGGGCCACACACCGCACCCGCCCCACGGTGGCCCAGTCCCTCGCTCCCGCCAGGGCCACACACCTCACCCGCCCCACGGTGGCCCAGACCCTCGCTCCAGCCAGGGCCACACACCTCACCCGCCCCACGGTGGCCCAGACCCTCGCTCCAGCCAGGGCCACACACCTCACCCGCCCCACGGTGGCCCAGACCCTCGCTCCAGCCAGGGCCACACACCTCACCCGCCCCACGGTGGCCCAGACCCTCGCTCCAGCCAGGGCCACACACCTCACCCGCCCCACGGTGGCCCAGACCCTCGCTCCAGCCAGGGCCACACACCTCACCCGCCCCACGGTGGCCCAGACCCTCGCTCCAGCCAGGGCCACACACTTCACCCCCCCCCCCCCCTCATCCTGACTGACAACAACATGGCCACGTCTTGAATATTACTCCCAACCCCCCCTCCCCCCCGACAAATCCTTCGTAATCCATGACAGGTTTCCCTCATAACCCCCGTCCTTCTGGAGGAGGGTCGCCGCCCTCAGGACTTACCCTCCCTTCACAAGGGCTTCCCTGCCCACATCTCCGGGCGCTGGCTACCCTGCCTGAGAACCTCCCTGACGCCGAGGGAAATAGAAAGACTGTATTCTCTGTGCTGAACAGTGCTTGTAATATGGCCAGTCACTTGAGTTCATATCATGAGAAATCATAGTAATAGATCACATATCATCCTCCCCAGGCATCATGCGTACGTTCGCCACATACGTAGGTGCGTAACACGCACGTGCGGCACTTGCGTACGTGCGTTATATGCGTACGGGCGCAACACACATATGTGCGTTAACTTACGCACATGCGACACTTGTATACATGCGTACGTGCGTCAATGCATACCTACGTAACTTGCGTACGTGCGTATCGACAAGAACACGCCTCTCGGCCATGCAGCGCAGGTGCCCAAGGAGGAGGTGGTCGTCTCCGCCCCCGGGGCTATGATGCTGGCGAGGTGGAAATTTGCTGTGGCCCGACGTGAGCAGCAGGGGAAGTGGCACTGAGGAAGCCACACACACACACACACACACACACACACACACACACACACGTCCCGGCCACCCGGGCGGAGGAGGCAATAAACTCATACTTGACAAAGTCTTTAGAAAGTGCAACGTGTGAGCGAGAGTCGGGTCGCTTGTCGTCTGTTCCCGTGCCTTTGTGGACGCTATACTAGAACCGGGTTAGTCCGGCCTGATATAGACCATGTACGATATACTTCTTCATTACATTAACCTAACCTAACCTAACCTAACCTAACCTAACCTAATCTAACCTAACCTAATCTAACCTAACCTAACCTAACCTTGGGTCATTAATACATTGACCTAACCTGACCTGGGGTCATTAATACATTGACCTCACCTAACCTTGGGTCATTAATACATTGACCTCACCTAACCTTGGGTCATTAATACATTGACCTAATCTTGGGTCATTAATACATTGACTTAACCTAACCTTGGGTTATTAATACATTGTAGGTGAGTGTGCCATCACTATATTGTAGGTGGGTGTGCCATCACTATATTGTAGGTGGGTGTGCCATCACTATATTGTAGGTGGGTGTGCCATCACTATATTGTAGGTGAGTGTGCCATCACTATATTGTAGGTGAGTGTGCCATCACTATATTGTAGGTGGGTGTGCCATCACAATATTGTAGGTGGGTGTGCCATCACTATATTGTAGGTGGGTGTGCCATCACTATATTGTAGGTGAGTGTGCCATCACTATATTGTAGGTGAGTGTGCCATCACTATATTGTAGGTGGGTGTGCCATCACTATATTGTAGGTGGGTGTGCCATCACTATATTGTAGGTGGGTGTGCCATCACTATATTGTAGGTGAGTGTGCCATCACTATATTGTAGGTGAGTGTGCCATCACTATATTGTAGGTGAGTGTGCCATCACTATATTGTAGGTGAGTGTGCCATCACTATATTGTAGGTGAGTGTGCCATCACTATATTGTAGGTGGGTGTGCCATCACTATATTGTAGGTGGGTGTGCCATCACTATATTGTAGGTGAGTGTGCCATCACTATATTGTAGGTGGGTGTGCCATCACTATATTGTAGGTGAGTGTGCCATCACTATATTGTAGGTGAGTGTGCCATCACTATATTGTAGGTGGGTGTGCCATCACTATATTGTAGGTGGGTGTGCCATCACTATATTGTAGGTGGGTGTGCCATCACTATATTGTAGGTGAGTGTGCCATCAGTCGTCCATGTTATGATCCGTCCACATCACACACGGGATGATGATACACTGTGGCTCATCCCTCACCCCACGACGCTCTTACACCGTCACCACCTCCTTAACTACTCACTCTTCTCAAAACCATTTTCCGATGCGTTATTACCAAACGTCCTCGTTATTACCAAATATCTTCATTATTACCAAACATCTTCGTTATTACCAAACGTCTTCGTTATTACCAAACGTCTTCATTATTACCAAACATCTTCATTATTACCAAATATCTTCGTTATCACCTTACATCTTCGTTATCACCAAACGCCTTCGTTATTACCAAATATGTTCGTTATCACCAAACATCTTCGTTATTACCAAAATCTTCGTTATTACCAAACATCTTCGTTATTACCAAACGTCTTCGTTATTACCAAATATCTTCGTTATCACCAAACATCTTCGTTATTACCAAATATCTTCGTTATTACTAAACATCTTCGTTATTACCAAACGTCTTCGTTATTACCAAATATCTTCGTTATCACCAAACATCTTCGTTATTACCAAACGTCTTCGTTATTACCAAATATCTTCATTATCACCAAATATCTTCATTATTACCAAACATCTTCGTTATTACCAAAATCTTCGTTATTACCAAACATCTTCGTTATTACCAAACGTCTTCGTTATTACCAAATATCTTCATTATTACCAAATATCTTCATTATTACCAAACGTCTTCGTTATCACCAAATATCTTCGTTATTACCAAACGTCTTCGTTATCACCAAACATCTTCGTTTTTACCAAATATCTTCGTTATCACCAAACATCTTCGTTATCACCAAATATCTTCGTTATTACCAAACGTCTTCGTTATCACCAAATATCTTCGTTATTACCAATCGTCTTCGTTATCACCATACATCTTCGTTTTTACGAAATATCTTCGTTATTACCAAACGTCTTCGTTATCACCAAATATATTCGTTATTACCAAACGTCTTCGTTATCACCAAACATCTTCGTTTTTACCAAATATTTTCGTTATCATCAAACATCTTCGTTATCACCAAACATCTTCGTTATTACCAAATATCTTCGTTATTACCAAACATCTTCGTTATCACCAAATATCTTCGTTATTACCAAACATCTTCGTTATTACCAAATATCTTCGTTATTACCAAACATCTTCGTTATTACCAAACATCTTCGTTATTAAAAAACATCGACACAACACGTAAACCACCTCTGTTCACCAGCAGGCGTCATCCCGTACATCCTCACATATCTTCCTCCAGACATCTTCAACCTCAAAACTTCATAGAAAAAATATATATATATTTCTGTCCCATCATTTTCCCTGGGATGGGGAAAATCTTCCCTTTCAGAGAACTCATCAGCTTTCTGCCATTCTCCAAACCGCTTCAGCCATCTTAAGGTTTGAGAATCCCTTGGAGCCGGATGTAATCTTCCCCCTTGCCTGGCACACTTACCACAGGAAGGATGGTTTTGATCCCTTAGGCTTCGTGAGACATGGCTATCTCAGGTCCGGGGTCGTCCCTCGCCTCCCTACCACACACCACCACCACCACCGCCTCAGGCCCGGGGTCGTCCCTCGCCTCCCTACCACCACCACCACCACCGCCTCTTTCATCTCTGGTCTTAATTGCTTTCAACATAATGTCCCCATCACGAGGCGTTTGAAGCCCTTCTTTGATCCACCACAACAAATTACGCTGCGATAAGAGAATATATATATATATATATATATATATATATATATATATATATATATATATATATATATATATATATATATATATATATATATATAATTGGGGAAGAGCAGTGTGGTTTCAGAAGTGGTAGAGGATGTGTGGATCAGGTGTTTGCTTTGAAGAATGTATGTGAGAAATACTTAGAAAAGCAAATGGATTTGTATGTAGCATTTATGGATCTGGAGAAGGCATATGATAGAGTTGATAGAGATGCTCTGTGGAAGGCATTAAGAATATATGGTGTGGGAGGCAAGTTGTTAGAAGCAGTGAAAAGTTTTTATCGAGGATGTAAGGCATGTGTACATGTAGGAAGAGAGGAAAGTGATTGGTTCTCAGTGAATGTAGGTTTGCGGCAGGGGTGTGTGATGTCTCCATGGTTGTTTAATTTGTTTATGGATAGGGTTGTTAGGGAGGTGAATGCAAGAGTTTTGGAAAGAGGGGCAAGTATGAAGTCTGTTGTGGATGAGAGAGCTTGGGAAGTGAGTCAGTTGTTGTTCGCTGATGATACAGCGCTGGTGGCTGATTCATGTGAGAAACTGCAGAAGCTGGTGACTGAGTTTGGTAAAACGTGTGAAAGAAGAAAGTTAAGAGTAAATGTGAATAAGTGCAAGGTTATTAGGTACAGTAGGGTTGAGGGTCAAGTCAATTGGGAGGTAAGTTTGAATGGAGAAAAACTGGAGGAAGTAAAGTGTTTTAGATATCTGGGAGTGGATCTGGCAGCGGATGGGACCATGGAAGCGGAAGTGAATCATAGGGTGGGGGAGGGGGCGAAAATCCTAGGAGCCTTGAAGAATGTGTGGAAGTCGAGAACATTATCTCGGAAAGCAAAAATGGGTATGTTTGAAGGAATAGTGGTTCCAACAATGTTGTATGGTTGCGAGGCGTGGGCTATGGATAGAGTTGTGCGCAGGAGGGTGGATGTGCTGGAAATGAGATGTTTGAGGACAATGTGTGGTGTGAGGTGGTTTGATCGAGTAAGTAATGTAAGGGTAAGAGAGATGTGAGGAAATAAAAAGAGCGTGGTTGAGAGAGCAGAAGAGGGTGTTTTGAAATGGTTTGGGCACATGGAGAGAATGAGTGAGGAAAGATTGACCAAGAGGATATATGTGTCGGAGGTGGAGGGAACGAGGAGAAGTGGGAGACCAAATTGGAGGTGGAAAGATGGAGTGAAAAAGATTTTGTGTGATCGGGGCCTGAACATGCAGGAGGGTGAAAGGAAGGCAAGGAATAGAGTGAATTGGATCGATGTGGTATACCGGGGTTGACGTGCTGTCAGTGGATTGAATCAGGGCATGTGAAGCGTCTGGGGTAAACCATGGAAAGTTGTGTGGGGCCTGGATGTGGAAAGGGAGCTGTGGTTTCGGGCATTATTGCGTGGCAGCTAGAGACTGAGTGTGAACGAATGGGGCCTTTGTTGTCTTTTCCTAGTACTACCTCGCACACATGAGGGGGGAGGGGGATGGTATTCCATGTGTGGCGAGGTGGCGATGGGAGTGAAATGTATGCATGGGTATATATGTATGTGTCTGTGTATGTATATATATGTGTACATTGAGATGTATAGGTATGTATATTTGCGTGTGTGGACGTGTGTGTGTGTGTATACATTGTGTATGGGGTGGGTTGGGCCATTTCTTTCGTCTGTTTCCTTGCGCTACCTCGCAAACGCGGGAGACAGCGACAAAGCAAAATAAAAAATAAAATGAAATGATATATATATATATATATATATATATATATATATATATATATATATATATATATATATATATATATCAGTTGTTGTTCGCCGATGATACTGCTCTGGAGGTTGATTCGAGTGAGAAACTGCAGAAGATGGTGACTGAGTTTGGAAAAATGTGTGAAAGGAGAAAGTTGAGTGTAAATGTGAATAAGAGCAAGGTTATCAGGTTCAGTAGGGTTGAGGGACAAGTTAACTGGGAGGTAAGTTTGAAAGGGGAAAACTGGAGGAAGTGAAGTGTTTTAGATATCTGGGAGTGGACTTAGCAGCGGATGGAACCATGGAAGCGGAAATAAGTCACAGGGTGGTAAGGAGGCGAGGATTCTGGGAGCGATAAAGACTGTGTGGAAGGAGAGAACGTTATCTCGGAAAGCAAAAAAGGGTATGTTTGAAGGAATAGTGGTTCCAACAATGTTATATGGTTGCGAGGCGTGGGCTATGGATAGAGTTGTGCGGAGGAGGGTGGATGTGCTGGAAATGAGATGTTTGAGGACAATGTGTGGTGTGAGGTGGTTTGATCGAGTAAGTAATGAAAGGGTAAGAAAGATATATGGAAATATAAAGAGTGTGGTTGAGAAAACATAAGAGGGTATGTTGAAATGGCTTGGACATATAGAGAGAATGAGTGAGGAAAGACTGACAAAGAGGAACTATGGGTCAGAGGTGGAGGGAACAAGGAGAAACGGGAGACCAAATTAGAGGTGGAAAGATAATGTGAAATAGATTTTGAGCGATCAGTGCCTGAACATACAGGAGGGTGAGAGGCGTGCAAGGAATAGAGTGAATTCAAAGGACGTGGTATACCGGGGTCGACTTGCTGTCAATGGACTGAACCAGGGCATGTGAAACGTCTGGGGTAAACCATGGAAAGGTCTGAGGGGCCTGGATGTGGGTAGGGAGCTGTGGTTTCGGTGCATTACACATGACAGTTAGAGACTGAGTGTGAACGAATGTGGCCTTTTTTTGTCTGTTTTCCTGGCGCTACCTCGCTGAAGTAGGGGGTAGCGATGCTGTTTCTCGGGGGCGAGGTAGCGCCAGGAATGGATTACTAAAGTTGAAGTAAACCTTGTC